>NW_025813833.1:52474-114227 GCF_021917145.1 Hypomesus transpacificus | reverse complement strand
CCCAAGAGGCTAATCATAAAGCACTCAGCTGTCGCACCTGTCCTGTAGACACACACACACCAACACACACAAACACATACAGGGCCGCTGCCGATGAAGGGCGTAGATAACATCTACATTCCCCAGAGGGACCGCAAGGCGCAGCATCTCTCCAGCCTTGTGTGTGAATCCCCCTCTTCCATCCATCCCTTTTGTCCACCTCCTCCTCCTCCTCCCCCCTTTCTTTATTTGAGAGTCAAGTGAGGTCAGTAGCGATGCTGGTGAAGCATGAATAACCTAATGCAGCCAGGGAGAGAGTAGGTCTGGTGATGTGGAGGACAGACACTGGGAGAACAGAACTAACACAGGGATACACTCTGACTGAGAGAGAGAGAGTGACAGAAAGAGACAGAGAGAGGGAGGGAGAGAGAGGGAGAGGGAGGGAGAGAGAGAGACATAGAGAGGGGGAGAGAGAGAGAGATAAAGAGAGAGGGAGCGATAAAGAGAGAGCGGGAGAAGGGGGTGAGAGAGGCAGAGGGCGGGGGAGGGGGGTCTTCGATGGAGCGAGGCTGCAGTTGATTAGGAGAGGAGCTGAGTGGCTTGGGGTCGGCCTCACTGGAGGAGATACTGTGACAATGAATTAACAATGCATCAAAGTCTACCATGAGTCTCTTGGCACACACGCTCTGTACACACACGCACATTCCCAGATAAAGTGCCACGCACACACACACTCACGGTCCTGACCTTTAGTGTGTGGAGGGAAAGCACTGCTGCCCAGCCCTGTGAGTCCCTGACACACACAAGGAGAGACGCGCTCGGCTGGTCTCCCTCCGCTAGACACGCTCCAGTCAGGAGCTGCTCTTCTGAAGGATGAACCACCTCTTCATCTCTCCTCTCTCTCTCTGTCCTCTGTGTCCTCTCTCCTCTCTCTCTCTCTCTCTCTCTCCTCTCTCCTCTGTCTCCTCTCTCTATCCTCCCTCTCCCCCTCTCTCTCTCTCTCTCTCTCTCTCTCTTTCTCTCTTTCTCTCTCTCTCTCTCTCTCTCTCTCTCTCTCTCTCTCTCTCTCTCTCTCTCTCTCTCTGCTAGTGGCCAGAACAAAAGAGTCTAATGAAGACTGCAGCAGGAACGTTCAAAGTGAAAAGCCTGGCAGGATCAGAGAGTGACTCAGCCAAGGTCCACTGTCCTGGAGGGTTCAGCACCTTTTAGAGGGAGGGAGGGAGGGAGGGAGGGAGGGAGGGAGGGAGGGAGGGAGGGAGGGAGGGAGGGAGGGAGGGATGGGGGCACACCAGCTGCAGGGGGAATGGGAGATGCTTCTTTAGAGAAAAGGGGAGACAGAAGAAGTGCAAAGAACGAATGGAATATTAAAAAAACACACACAAAAACACACTATCGAACACAGAGCCAGCCTCCTTCCCCCCCGCAGACACACACACACACCTCACCCTACTTACCTCGTTCCACCAACTGGCCCCAGTAGACAGACAGGGCTAACAGTATGGTCTAAAGAGTTCCCGGATAGTTTGTTGTTCTCAATCAACCTTGAAATCACCTCCCCTGGTCAACAGGGTGGGAAGCAGGGCTAGCCTGCAGCAGTCTTTCCCTCCCCCCCTCCTCCTCCACCCCTTCACCTCCTCTGTTTACTTTATAGATTTGAGAAGAGCTGCTAGTATGGACAGAGAGGGAGAGGAGAGCTGTGATCGATAGGTAGAGCTGGGGGGAAGTCAACAGGAGGGGACCAGACTGTGTGTGTGTGTGTGGGTGGGTGGGTGGGTGGGTGTGTGTGTGTGTGGGTAGGTGTGTGTCTGGGGGAGAATTGCCCTTTCCAAAATTCCCCCTTCCTAACATCCATTTCATTGCCTATAAATGTATGCATTTAATACATAAGTCTGTTTAGGGACTCATTTTATTGGTGTGTGTTCAAAACACGCCGATATGGGTTCACTTTGCGTTTATGAGTGTGTGTGTGTGTGTGTGTGTCTTCACCCCCATGTATTATTCAGCCCCCTAGAATAACTCTGAGACTCAAGTCCCTAAGGGAGTCAACCATCCTACCAGCTCTGAGCCTCACCTGTCAATCAAGCTGTCCGGGCCTATCAAATCCCTGCTCCCCGCGCCATGGCGACGTGGGGCTTATGGAGATGTACATGTCATTCCGCAGGTGTGAGAGGGCCTTCCCATCCCTGACACACACACCCTTTCACCCCCCTCCCTCTCTCTCGCTGCACCCCCGTCTTCGACCAATCAGAGGCAGGTCTTGTAAAAGATGCAGAAGACCCCAGGGGGTGTTAGTAGACTGTTGGAGTCTTTAGTACTCTGCCATTTCATGTTTGCGTGTATTATTCATCACGTACACTAATCCCGTTTGATGGGGGCTCCCCAGCTATCGGATGAAAACTCGGCGGTGGCGTTTAAGAGCCGCGATCGTCGGGTTGTTAGTTCAACCTCCGCCCGCCCGCCCCCACCCGAACCTCCGGAGGTGCAGTCATCAAACAGGGCTGAGTAGCTGAGATGTGGTCCTCCATGGGGTTCCTCAGTCTACACCCCCGCCCGCCCCACAGAGAAAGCACCAGGCTCACCAGCTAGCGGGCTCACCAGCTAGCGAGCTCGCGTCGACGTGGCGGAAGCGTTGGGGAAATGTTGTAAATAAGTTAGCGGTTTCCAGCGGCGCGCCTGTCAGCCGTCAATATGACTCGCGTAAACCAGGCTGTCAGTCCGATCGTCTCGCGTGACAAGGAGACAGATTGCAAATCATATTTTGAAAAATGACGTTGTCAGATTGAATGTTATCTGATTATTTCCGCGAGCACGTGGGAGTTTGGAAACTGTCATATTTGATTTGGATGTCGCTGTCAATTTGGAGTGCAATGGTAACGATATGGTATGACATACGTAGCCTACTTTAAGGATATGATATATCAGTATCTTGATTTCATTGAGTGGTTGAAACCAATAATTGATATGTAGGGCTTTTTTGCTTATGAAACTTTTCTACTCCAGAGCTATTTTCTAGAATCTGTGTGCTTGTGTTTATTTGTGTGTGTGTGTGTGTGTTTGTAGAAACAGTTAACATTAATAGCCTGTCGTTTCTTGTGTCTTGGAGACTAATCTGTCTTCCAGCCCCTATAAAACCTCCCTCCCTCCTCCCTAAACACACTGAAACATTGATCCTCACAGCTGTAGAGTGCGCTGCAGACAGTAATAGCAGTCAGCTTAGCTAGCAGAGCCAAGTTCTTGTCTTTGTTATTGATGTTCACCGGTGAACTGGCATAGTAAAAACGGGCCCTGGTTTCTAAAGTTCATCGTTTCAGGTACAGTAGTGAAATTGTGAATATTTTGCCCCGTTCCTTTCCAGCTAGGGTTATGGTTGATATTAAAACGGTAATAGGACATTGTACTAAAAATGACCAACCATTCAACTTTTGATGGGTAAGGCCGGGTGAGAATAGACATAAGAAAAAAACTCCAAAGTGGGTATTCCTAGCACAGACCCTAAGCGAACAACCTTTTCCGAAAGTACAAGCTAATTCTGGCATGGTTAGAGCTATGTGACTCGTCTAAGGCTGAGAGAGGCTCTCTCTTTCTCTCCCTCTATCTCCTCCTCTTGAATCGTATTAATTCTGCACCCCTGGATGCGGTTTCTGTGTTTCACTGATCCTTTACCTCTGTCCTGCTCATTACCCACAACGTGATGCTAATGCTAATTGAGCCGCTGCTCAGATTAGCATGCCATTGTGTTTGGCTGCGTCCGCAACCGTTAGCCTCCCACCGGAGTCAGCGATGCTAGCGCCAGAAGTGCTTTGATGAGTATTGTTGGACGGGGAGAGGATTGTTTACTCTGTCAAAAAGCTCTCCCCCTGTGGAGAGACAGACATAACGCTGGGTTGCTCAGCCAAAACAACCCCCCTAGCCAGGCCCGGCTAGATGAGGGGGGCTGGCTAGGGGGCTGGGCTCGCTGCCAAGCTACAGCAAAAACAGATGACCTCAGTGGCTGACACAAAAGTCAAAGGACATATTTACAGGGTCTTTGAAGTAGAAAATGAAAACAAACCGAAGATATCGATCCTTTATTGTTATTGGAAATGTGGTGCCTACCGATTAAAACATTGCTTATGTTGTAGTTAATGTTACAGCCTACGTTAGCATCTAATTTCACCGTGTATAGTTGGGCTAACTTTTGAGGAGAACTTGGCTCAGGCTGCCTTTGATGTGTAGCGTTAGCACCCTGGACACGCACAGCGCAGTCTGTGACCAGTGGAGAGTGGCCTTCTCTAGGTGCAGAGAACTGGCTCCCTCACCGGCCTGCTTGGTAGGAGGCTGTGTGTGTGCTTGTGTGTGTGTGTGCGTCTGTTTTTGTGTGTGAGTGAGGGAAAGGAACATGGTCTGGAAGTGACAGATGCGGCAGGTTGGAACCCTAACCCTTCCCGGCTCCTCTTTGAACTGTCACCAGGATGACCGGGGACAGGCACCACCCGCCAGACGCTACAAGACACTGCTTGCTGTCACAGCACTGTCACCAGCCACACACACCTATACACACATACACACACCTATACACATACACTCTCACAGGAAGCTTCTCAGGCTATCACATTTACACATCCCCCCCCCCACACACACACACACACATACATACATACATACATACATACATACATACATACATACATACATACATACATACATACATACAAACAGAAAGGTGTGAGAGAGAGAGAGAGAGAGAGAGAGAGAGAGAGAGAGAGAGAGAGAAAGAGAGAGAGGAGGATCACGGACGTGGCCGTGAAAGTCTAAAGGAGAAACGGAGGCAGTGGAAGCGAGGGTGGAGGGAGGAGAGGGGAGAGAGAGAAGAAATGCAAGGTGAAAGGGAATGAGATGCACGGAGATGTATTCAGAGGTCAGTTGAAAGCAACTGAAAGAGAAAGTTGGAGAGGAAAGGTGAAAAGGAGAAGTGGAGAGGAGAGGTAGAGAGATAAATGGAGAGCTTGAGAGGAGAGGTGGGGAGTACGAGTGGGAAGGAGAGAGATCAGAGGTTACATACATTCAGCAAGAAGGAGGATAAGAGATCGCTATGTGGAGGACATCAATTCTTCTCCAGTAAGCACTCTGGCCCACGCACACACACTTGTGATGAGATATGACTGTAAGAGGAGTTCCAGGAAAGGATTCTTTCTCTGGTGACGACAGACCTCAACACTCAGTACGACAGTCCAGTTTTAACACGTCATCTTCACTGTCTGACAGAATTACATCCCTCTAGTCTCCCCAGCGTCCATGTCCGTTGCTGCTTTGAGAAACGTGCGACAAAAATATATGAACTCAGCTTCAAACAATGCATGATTCATATTAAACCGTAACATTTATTTAACGACTTAGGTCATGAAATGTACATTTAGTCATTTAGCAGGCACTCTTATCAGGAGCAACTTACAGTAAGTACAGGGACATTCTCTCCGAGGAAAGTAGGGTGAAGGGCCTTGCCCAAGGACACAACGTCATTTTGCACGGCCAGGATTCGAACCAACAACCTTCCGATTAATACTCCCTAACCGCTCAGCCATCTGGTCTGATTTTAAGATAACACACTGAAATGCTTTTATGCAAAGACACTGGATGTATGTAAGGATCAAATCCCAAACCACACAGAGACTCTCAGCCCCTGACACCACACAGCATCTGGGGAGGTCGTCCCAGTTGGAAATCCCCCTATAAGAAATGTATTCAAACATTGAGAAGGATTTGTTGTGCTGTAGATCAAGTGTCGAATGTAGAGGCTGTGTTTCATGGTCAAGGGCGTTGATGTTGCCATGCTAACTGGGTGGCTGTGATGTGTTGCTGCTCTGGTTGAATCCAACGGCACCTCTGATGTGTATCTCTCTTGGTCTTGTCGGCTGGGTGCCGGGCGTCGGGTATCGGCTAGCGTCGGCGTGCTATGCTACCAGAGGGACATAGGTCAAAGCACAAGGTTGAAATAAATCTCCCCTCTTCCTGTGTGCTAGAAAAGTTTCTCCCCGGCGCCCGAAGTTGTAGCCAGAAGTTAAAGACGAGCCGATAAGATGTCGACGTGTCTAGAAATGACAAGAAGTTTGATGTCGAGTCACACTCATTTCCCCTGAAAATAAACACCCAGATGATACATATCAGACACCCTGTGGTAGTCTCCCGCTCCCCTCTCCCCGTATCAGACACCCTGTGGTAGTCTCCCGCTCCCCTCTCCCCGTATCAGAAACCCTGTGGTAGTCTCCCGCCCCCCTCTCCCCGTATCAGACACCCTGTAGTAGTCTCCCGTCCCCCTCTCCCCCCAACGCACAGCAAAAAGACTAGAAAAAGATGGGGGGGGGGAAAAAACAAGTTCAAAAGTGTCCGCATGCACCAAAATTGTGGTCGGTGGGGGTGAGACAGATAGAGCTGTTTAATACACGCCAAGGCTGATGGGATCTGTAGTCTCCACATGGAGACAGAGGCACCAGATAAACAGCCTAATGTGGCCGCCGCCAGACCGAGCCAGAAGGGGGCCCGCAGATGAAGGAAGTTGATGCTGACGGTTTTGACAGCCAGCGAAATTGCGGTGTGCCGTCTGAGGCGATGGTCTTGAGGCGCAGAGAGGGAGGGAGAGAGAAAGAGGGAGAGAGAGAGAGAGAGAGAAAGATAGGGAGAGAGAAGGGGACAGATAGATAGAAAGAGAGATGGGATGGGGACTGAAAGAGAGAGAGAGAGAGAGAGAGAGGTGTGGACCGCCTAGAGGAAGTGTGTTTACCCGCCAGCCATGTCGATGTTCTGATTGCCACCTCTGATGGTGGTGTGTGGCCGTGAGTAAGTACGACTGCGTAAATGGGGTATCTTGCTAATGTATGAGGACCACACCAGTGTGTGTGTGTGTGTGTGTTGTGCATCAGGGCACACCTTCTCACTGTGGGAAAGCAGGGGCTGGTGATTGGTCAGCGAGACACCCCATCTGACAGTCTCATGCTCTGTTTATGTAGCTCACCAAGTTCATCATTTAGACTATTCTGCCTAGCAACAGGGACACTGCAATCCAACCAAGCAGGGCTAGGCTATTTTGACCTCTGACCTTAGACCAGGGTTAGTACACCAATGTGTACATGCTCAAAGCAAACACACACATTGCCTTGCAACATGTTATGTTACAGTACACACACACACACACACACATGGTCCCACATCCCTTCACACACACACACACACACACCTGTCTTTTCTCCTTCACCTCGTATCCTCACTGTTCTCTCATTTTCTGCTCAGCCGGTACCGGGTGTGTGTGTGTGGGGGGTCGGGGTGGGGGACAGCTCAGACACGCCGTGCGGTCGGGTGGGGGGGGTTGGGTGGTCTGGGGATCTGGGTCCGCCTCTCTCAGGGGGTAATGGGGTCAGGGCCACTGGACTGAGTAATGAGTCTACCAGCCAAGCCCTGACGACTCCAGCTCTGCTCTCTGGCCCGGCCCTAATGACCGAGAATAAGGATTGGGATGGAGCGAACAGTGTGTGTGTGTGTGTGTGTGTGTGTGTGTGTGTGTGTGCGCAGACTTGACTGAATATACAGTACTGTATGTCAGAGAATGTTGCCTAATACTCACCTGAATGAAAGCGAAGCCCCATTCATGGTTCTGTTGAACGGCCTTGGATGAGGGGTGTCGGCTGTCATACTGGAGCACTGGAGGAACACGCCGCTTGGCTGTGTCCCAGTGTGGATTACACTGCACTCACACGTCCACTAGTGCTGATTTTAAACTTACTGTGTCCATTGATTTTTCATACAGTTGTGTAATGAGAGAAACCTAGCTACTGTATATATCAGACTAGGGAATATTATTTATCATCACACAGATGCCCCTGTTCTCTCTCAGACATAAACACACGTGTGTGTGTGTGTCTGTGTGTGTGTGTGTGACACCTGCCCCCCTCCCCAGGACTGCAGTGTGACGTTCCTGATAGTGCATGGTGTCTCTGCCGGCCTCTGAAAAGTTAATAGCTTTCATTTCCCACCTCGCTTGACCTTTACTGCCTCTCTCACATTAAATATGCATTACACCTAAAGTCTCCCACAGCCTGCTGCATCAGCACCTCTCTCCTCCACCTCCCTCTGCCCTCTCTCCTCCACCGCCCTCTCTCCCCAGTCATCTCCCTCTCTTCTCCCCTCTATCTCTCCTCTGCCTCTCTTTCCCCTGTCTCCTCCAGCTCTCCTCTACCTCGCTCTCTCCTCCACCTCCATCTCTCCTCTACCTCCCTCTCTCCTCCTCTACTTCTTTCTTCCTGTCCCCTATCTCCCTCTTTCCCTTGTCTCCGTCCTAACCCTCTTTTCTCAGCTATCGCCGGCACCCAGCACATCCATTCATGCATACATCCAGATATATTTATCACCATAGATTTTCCTGTGCAATTTGAATCATCAATACAGTAATGATATGTTATGGCATACATTGCGGTGCACGCGCTGTATTTCCACAGGGTTGTGGTGAGATCATGCAAGCCTCCATGACTTAGACTCCTTCCCTTACTCCTCCTCTCTTCCTGTCTTCCTGCCCTCCTCCTCCTAACCCTTAAAGAAGGCTGCCAGGCTAGAGACAAGAGTGGAGATTACTGCCCATTCACTAGCAATCGAGTCCTTTCAGCTCCTTTTGTAACTGTGAGTGTGTGTGTGTGTGTGTGTGTGTGTGTGTGTGTGTGTGTGTGTGTGTGTGTGTGTGTGTGTGTGTGTGTGTGTGTGTGTGTGTGTGTGTGTGTGGACAGACACATCACAAGTCTGTCTCATTCATACAGAGCATATTGGTTCTGTTCTCCCCCACTAACCTCTGATTAGAGCTCTGCGCTAGCCTCCACAGAAGCTTAGTGGCTATGTCTGAACCACTGCCAACACAGGGGCACTGAAGCACAGGGACAGACTGGAGGAGAGCGGGAGAGCAGAGGGGTGAGAGGGAGATAGAATGAGAGAGAGAGAGAATGTGGGAGAGAGAAGGGAAAGATCAGTAATGGTGTCAGAGAAAGAATGAGAGAGGAGATAAGAGGAGAGGGGACAGGGAAGGAGAGATGATAGGAGAAGACATGGGAGGAAATAAGACAGAGCAAGGACTTTCAAACAGGAAATGCCCCACCTACAGTACAGCACTGCATCTTCAGCCAGTGGTCAGTAGTGGTAGCTTGTGTAAGTACTCCAGTTATATATATCAATTTACTGTAGTGTTTTGTCTCATTTGTACAGCAAGGAGACAGTTTTTTTTATGCCACATATATTTAAATTAGGAAAATATGAAAATGGCCAATATTGCTTGAGAGAGAGAGAGAGAGAGAGAACTCCTACAGTGATTGATCCCTTTCATGTGATTTGAGACCCTGTTCATTATTCATCAAAACAACATATTCCTCGATGTTCACCAACTCATTTGCATAACAAGGCAAACAAATGGCCCCCCTCCATCTTGTAAATAGTGTGATTTAGCCCACTAATGAAAATGTATTAACGAGGCAAGGCTGTCAGGTGTTCCTATTGGGTGACTCATCTGCCCCGCGATACACATTCATCACAAGTCTAATTGCCTCGCTATTATCCACCTTCACACCCACCACACTGCTTGTGCACACACTCAATTATGCATGTTCGACACATGTCATAGTCAGGCATCAAAGTAACCCTCTATCATCCCTCCCTCCCTCCTCTCTCCTCCAATCCATTTTTCTCCATCCCATTTGTTCACTGGCGTAGCGTCCCACAGAGATGATGTCATAAACAGGGACGTATTAGGTTCCATAGGTGACTGTCCTTGTTAAAGCCCCCCCCCCCCCCACACACACACAAAAAATAACATTTAAATCAAACTTTATTTCTCAGGCTTCATCGACAAGGTCCATGTGAGTCCAGCCCTGTGCTGTGTCTTTCAGTCTTGTTCTTAAAGGGCCGGCGTGACTTTCACCCCTGTTGATTGCAATTGCATGCTGCTGCTCACAAATACATAAAGCTGGACCTTAATACCACCTGGAGTTCCCAGTGGGGAGGTCACTCTGTGGGCAGGTTATGGTAATCATAGAGGGAATAGTGTCCGGAAAGAGAGGGAGATTACAGATGGAGGGGTTTCATGTGATGTTTTGTGAGTGGGGTTTGACAGCTTCGGTAACGTTGGGAACCGGAGCTCCGGCCCCTTGCATCTCTAAACCAGACAACATAACTGGTTTTCTTTTACAGGTAACGTCTATGCGATGGTATTATTCACTTTCGCAGCCTCATTCTCTAACTAACACACACACACTCCATGTTTCCATTCCACAACTCAATAGTTTTCAGCAGTGGGTGCAAGCTAGGGACACAAACCAAGGTGAGTGTGTGTGTGTGTGAGAGAGAGAGAGTGACAGGGAGTGTGTGTGTGTAGCGCCCGCCTTAGGCTTTATATACAACTCAGGGTATTAAATCAGCAGTAGAATGAAGGAACAGGACTGATGGAAGCTCACAATGGGACATGCTGTGATTAAAACCTTCTCAGACCTGCTTAGCTCAGAAACCTTGCCGTAAAAGCTGCTGAAAACGATTGTTGCCTTCCTAAATCCACCCCCCACCAAACACACACACATTTCTCTTCTTTTTATCCTCCACTTCAGATGAGATTATTTCTCCTTCCATTCTGTCTCGGAGAGTTCTTTTCTGGTGCCTAGGCCGCTTAACTTCACTATACACACTGTGTCTGCCTCCTCTGTTTCCTGCAGTTTTCCTGTTTCTTCTCTCTCTGTTTTTCCCTCCCTCTCTCCCCCCCCCTCCCTTTCTCTCCCCCCCTCCCTCCCTCTCCCTCTTTCTCCCTCCCTCCCTCTCTATCTCCCTCCCTCTCTCCAGATGAAAAGCTCCTTACTTCTGTGTATAAAGTATTAGAGTATCTCAACTGTCACCCTGTCTGTAGCCCTGTCACTGTCTCCTGTCTCCTGAGGATTTCTCTCTCTCTCTCTGGAGATTTGCTTGTTAATTGCACTGGAAGTTTTTGTTCAAATCAATGGGGATTAAACAATGTAGGATTCTAAGGGATTTTAGGCAAAATTGGGGTTTGGGGAGTGTTATGTTGAAGTGTAGGAGAAGTGGGGGTGGGTTCACACAATGATCTTTAGTTTTTTAGGGTTAGGAAAATACTCACACCATTCATAAAACTGTTACACTAACGAACAGTAGACAGGCATTGTACATTCACAACTTTAAGCACAAAATGGTTTAATTATGGTGGTACTTCCATGTACAAAAATCCAGTTGCTTATCTTACCATATTCAAACCTCACCTCATGGCTTTAGTTAGTAGAGAAGACAATGGGCTGGGGGTTTATTCGGAAAAGCCGACTTCAGCGCATTGTGAGACGATCCTCGCAATGTTCTCATGCACCTGCTGTAATAGCACTGCTATTCAGTTGTTCTCTGAGCTAATGGAGGTTGTCACATGTCAAAAACAATGTGTTGAAATGTAAGCTAGTAAGTTTTCCCATGACCAAAAGGAACAGGTTTATTTTACCAAACCACATAATGCTCTGTAATAGAGTGGATTAGACCACCTGGCGCAGTAATAAGGGGTGAGGGGACAAGGGTTTTCAATATCACACCTCCCCACCTCCCCCCTCCACCTGCACTTGGCACTGCCCATGAATGCCCTTCATTAAGAACTTTGTCACAAAGAAGCGGCCTGTCTCCATCTGTCCCAATGGAACAGCTCTACTTCCACAAATAGGGCAGCCATTGTTTTTAAATCCCCCCCTTGAAGAATGTGCCCAGGGGTTTCAAGTGAGTCTCTATTCTGCCGCCTGAGAAATATGATAAATGTTTGTGAACACTCCCGCTCGGGTATCGTTAAGCTAGCTAGCTGCCTCGCTAACATTCTCCTTTTCCCAGGTGCTTACAGGTGGGAGAGGGTGAAAGAGGCTGTGGTCGGGTTACCGGGTAGCTAGCTCTGGTACATGGGGATGTTACATGAGAATAATGGTCTCTGTGATTTTTCCTTTCTCACAGGTGCACCAAGAAGGAGAAATGCGAGCGCTCATCGGAGCCTCGTCGCTTCGCATCGGACATCAAACAGTGTGTTCGTCTCAGCGTCCACCCAAACAACATCTCTGTGTCTCAGTTCAGCGTAACGGTGAGTCGTTTGAACTCTCTCCTGCTCCCAAGTATTGCACAGCGACAGTGCATAAACATTTCATTGTAGCTACTAGACATATTGCTTTAACCATAAACTGCATCAATCCGTTTCACCGAATCAACAAAATCTATTTCTTTCCGATTACGAACAAACGCGTAGATATGCACAGCTAGCATTAAACCGCAAACAAAGCATAAACCTTTTATCGTTACACACAGTCCGGTACGTCTGCAACAGGTCAGTAACACTGACCACGATTACATCATAGCCCTGGACCAAAACCCAGAGTGATCCCATTCTTTGCCAGCCCTTCCTGAGCATACAGGAAACAGCCCGTGAGCCTCGTCAGTGCAGGAGTTATTGAGGCTGTTTGGCGCTAACGCGGTTAGGCCTTCCTCATGTTCGTCAGACAGCAGTCCTAACTTAATCACCCCACCTAACTGCATGTCCGAGCAGCTGGCCTGGCTAGGATTGTGGAAAACACAACCTCGCAAAAAATCCATCTTGTGAAGCTCCGATTTATCTGTTTGGGTACGAACTACTCAGTCAACGTCCTATGAGGAACTACAGGCAGCTACAGGAAGCCAAAGGCCTGGTTGAAGTTAAGTCACATTCTCCGTGTGTGTTTGTGGCCCTCCATGAGTGAGTGTATGTTGCCCATGTGTGTGGGGTGTTCCCTGTGTGTGTGTGTGTGTGTGTGTGTGTGTGTGTGGGGGGGGGGGGGGCGTTCCCTGTGTGTGTCTTTCCCAGGGTGTGTGTCAGAGCAATGGGACCCCCCCCCACAGAGCTCCTGTGTCTGTAAGCCCATCAAAGCTTTCACCCTCGTCATCCTCCTGTAATCTCAGCACCCCGACCGCCGACCGCCCAATCAGATTAGGACACAAACACAGCCACCAGGACGGCGGTCACAACTGTCCACGAGCGCTTTGTGATCGCTATGCCAACCGGCCGAGCCCCCCCCCCCCACACACACACACACACACACACACTATTTACCAGGAATACACATATAGACTGCATGTTTAGACTGTTCATCCATCCATGATATCACATTACTGTCCAATTTCCCCCATTTAATGGAGATTTTGAAATGGGTTTTAATCTCCAAGGCCAGGGGCCTGGATTTGTAAATGTGAACCCTTAAGGCCAAGCTCTGATGAATCATCCTCTTCATCCAGCGCTGACCCAAACACAACACACCCAGCCCATGTTCTGCTCCACATCTGTTTCAAATAATGAGATTCATAGACAGAGAGGTGTGTGTGTGTGTGTGTAAGCTTGGGAGTGTTTAACCTTTTCAGTGTGAGCAGCCATCTCCAGGTCTCAGCCACAGACCCCAAAATCCAATTGATTGCCGGAACATTTGGCATCCAAACCGGCTACCTGACCTTTATGAAATAAAATATTAGTTTAGAAAAAGATAAGCTGGAAAGACTCCTGAAAAACCCTTTCAGCGTTAGCAACCATTTACATTTATTTATTAAAACCCAGACTTTTTTCTCTCTGTACTTTGGTCCCTCCTGCCCTGGCAGGGAGGCTGTAATCGACACCACCACCCCTGCTGGCTGCAGCTTTCTGTGTGTAAAATATGATTCAGCACACGCTGCCCGCAACACAGAACATCCAATCCTAGTTTCCTCGTGGACATCGACAGGAAGTGTATGTTACCCTGAGCTCTCTGCCTCCGCAGTCGCAGGTGAAAAGATCTGCTTTGACATTGAACCACACGACTGCCTCAAAACAACTGTGTTCTCTCCACATTGCCATGGCGACGCAACACAATCCATCATGGCCTATACGAGTCAGTAGGGCATTAGTGTGTAACATTCCCTTGACGGTACAGGAAAACAAGGTGATTTTCATCTTGGCGTCACCCTATGGTTGGGGTTTGCCTGTGCCCTGCTCCAAATGGAATCAAAGAAACTTAAAAGGGAAAACTGATTTAACTGAGGAGGGAGAGATGCTGAAGAGAGAGATGCTGAAGAGAGAGATGAGGAAAGGAGAGAGTGATGGAGGAAAGAGACGGCCTTGTCTGTTCATCCCCAGATTTAATATAAGGCTCTGTGTGTGTGTGTGTGTGTATCTGTGTGTGCATGCATGCGTGGTTCCACGTCACGCATGTCCTTTTCATTAAACAGCAATATAAAACCATCCAGGTCAGCCCTTCTGTGCAGTACAGGAGCTCTCATTGGATCACACGTGTAATGCAGACGGTGGCAAGAATCAATGCCTCGGCCCTCCAAACTGTCCCATAAATATGTATATCTTAGTCCCAGCCCCTCTTCACCTGCCCCCTGTTTTCTCCTCCCACTTATTCAATGAAAACCTTTACTATTTTCTCTCTGTCTCTCTCCTCTGTGGCTCTCTCTCCCTCTTTCTCCCCCTCTGTCTCTCCCTCTCTCTCTGTGGCTCTGTCTCTCCCTCTCTCTCTCTCTGGCTCTGTCTCTCTCCCCCTCTGTATCTCCCTCTCTCTCTCTCTCCCTCTCTCTCTCCCCCTCTCTCTCTCTCCCCCTCTGTGTCTCCCTCTCTCTCTCTCCCCCTCTCTCTCTCTGGCTCTGTCTCTCTCCCCCTCTGTCTCTCCCTCTCTCTCTCTCCCCCTCTGTGTCTCCCTCTCTCTCTCTCTCCCTCTCTCTCTCTGGCTCTGTCTCTCTCCCCCTCTGTATCTCCCTCTCTTTCTCTCCCCCTCTCTCTCCCTCTCTCTCTCCCCCTCTGTCTCTCCAAAGTGTGACCCAGGTGTCAGGGCGTCAGACAGCTGCAGTGCATTGTGGGAGGCCGTGGTGTGGCATGGTACAGGCAGCAGCCCTGGCTCTGCCGTCCGCCAGATGAGAAACCACAAAGAATCCAAACACCAGCAGATCCCCCCCCCCCCTGCTCAGTCATCCCACTGCTCTTATCATACTGCTCTGTCTGTCATTCTCACACTCTTACTTATTTGGTCTTGTCTCTCTCTCTCTTCTCCCCTCACTTTATCCCTCACTCACTCCCTTCCTCATTTTCTGTTTCTTTCATGTCCACTGAAAGGCATTAATGTCAGAGTGGAGGGAGGGAGAGAGGGAGAGAGGGAGAGAGGGAGGGAGGGAGGGGGTGGTTGATGTCGCTCGGACATCTAAACAGGATGCATCTGAGCGTGCTTACACCAGGATCTCCAGTCTTACAGCCTGAACGCTTTTCAATGTTTTCCATCACGCGTCAGAGATCGTCTAGTCCTGCTCTCTGCCATCATCATGACGATCCTCGTGGCTGTCTTGACTCGCTACTGCCGCGTTTGAGTGTCTTCTTCGCCCGCCGTTAACCCTGTGTTACCATGCCAACACACTCAAATAACTTCAAGTGGTTTTTAATAACCATTTCAATCACATACAGCTGTACAAATCAACCCCCTCCGTCTCACGTTAGTCTGAGCATCTCTGTGGTTCTTCTCTTCCCGGCAGTTGATCTTGGAGGCCCACAACGTTCCGGAACTGTCCGCGGGGGTGAACTGCACCTTCGAGGACCTGGCTGAGATGGACGGGCTGGTGGAGGGGAACCGGATCAGGTGTAGTTCACCTGCTGAGAAGGAGGTGCCTCGCATCGTTACAGACAAAGGTACGGAGAGGTGTCACTATCTGGGGTGTGGGTAGGTCTCACCCTTTAACCAAGGTACGGAAAGGTCTCTTTTACAACACTGGTGTGGGTACGTCTCCTTCATTAGAGGGTATGTGTAGATCTCTTATTTTAGTTGAGTAGGTCTCACTCGTTTACATTACATGTAGTCATTTAGCAGATGCTCTTATCCAGAGCGACTTACAGTAAGTACAGGGACATTCCCCCCGAAGCAAGTAGGGTGAAGTGCCTTGCCCAAGGACACAACGTCATTTGGCACGGCGGGAAATCGATCCGGCAACCTTCTGATTACTAGCCCGACTCCCTCACCACTCAGCCATCTGACTCCCGTTTAGAAAGTTAGCGAGGCCTTGTTCATTAGGAAAGGTAAAGATGGGTCGGACTCGTGAACGAGGTTATGGGTAGGTCTCTAACAAGGTCATGTGACTGTCTCAATCAGTAGGGTGGACGTGCTGGAGCTGAATTAATGGCGTTCCCTTTGCCGTAATTAGCAGGTAAATGAAGGGACTTATTTTTCTGTTTGGAGGCGGGTATGAAATCTGCCTGAGTGCCCATTTTCAGGGAGTTAACACCTGTCGTAAACAAACATCAAGAGAGAGAGGGAGCCTGCTACACTTGCATCAGTGGTCGCACGGCCCGCATGGTCTCTGTCTCCCGGCCCTGGTTTTGGAGGGATTCAGTTCCCCCATCACCAGTCACAGCCTGCAGGCCACAGAGATCCGCTCCAGGCAACATTTAATCATTGAATAAACAAACGTCCCTGAGCAAGTGGGACTTATTTCCTCTCTCACTCGAGTGGATGTGGAACAGAAGGAGTGATGGGACCCTGGCAGCCCTGAGTGCAGTGGCGTATCCCTCCGCCCGCCCCGGCGCTGCTTCCAGTTGACGGGGTCGGAGGATTAATTCTCCATTTCAGTTTCTTTGGGAGAAAACGGAGAGATGACCGCTCGCCGGCGCTGAGATGAGAAGGGAGGGAAGAGAGAGAGGCAGAAGGAGGAGGAAAACTGTTCTCCTTGTTTCTTGTCATCCCCTCGCTCTTCCTCTCTCTCCTCGTCATGGATGGTTAACAAGCTCTCTCCCCCCAAAAATGTATTTCTTAATCGTTTTTCTTTATTGAAATACAGTTATGTGTATTGTAACAACAAAAGACTATCCTGTAACAACCAGAACCCACAGCACCATTAGCAAATCCCTTTTGAATGGTGTCCGGGTCATTAACTGCAGTGCTAGTAATGAGGCCTATGGAGCAAAGGCAGCCTCACTGAAGGGTCCACCTTGAGTGTCTCACATGTGACACTGGAGCCAGGAACTAGACATGAGGAGAATGAGCAGGTGACTGGCTGCCATACAGGTGAGAGAGGAAGCCAGCAGTGAGCCAGGCTCTGCATGAATAATAACACCTTCACCTTCCACACCAGACTGACTCCTGAGAGCCCAGCCCACCATGAAATTACAGGGCTGGGGCACCGAGACGACCCCTGCTCACAATACACACACACACCCACCCACACAGTCTCTCACACACACACACAGTCTCTCACACACACACACACACACGGTCACACGATAGCATGTGTGCAGTTGCGGTTACTGCTAGACATGCATACATTCTTATTTATGCAGCTCCAGTTTCCAACCACCGTGACTCATTCCTTTTTTTACAAATAAACACTGTAATTTGTGTATTTTGTACACAACTGACACAAACATGCTGTTGCTCTCACACATGCTGTTGATGCAGAAATACCCAGGCAAACACTTTCACAGATGTGAGAGTGACAGAGGAGAAGCCTGAGGGGACTTGGGGGAATTAAAAACATTTGTTCAGCGTTCTTCATAGCGTTCTAGAAAGCTTTTGATGCTGCTGTAATACAAACATGCAGCGATGCTCACACACACGTACACACTAACAAACTCTCACTCTCTACCTTGTCTTTCTCGCTCTCACTCTCTCTACCTTCTCTGTCTCTCTGTATCTTGTATCTCTCTCACTCCCTCTACCTCTCTCTCTCCCTCTGCATGTATTAACATAAGTGGGACGTGTCACATTGCACACAAAATAATTGATCCGACCTCTTCAATCTTCTCGTCAGTCACTTTCCTTTGGAGGGACTCGATGGGTGAGCGTGTTTAGCAGGTAGTGACCATGTGCGTGGGGAAACTCATGCCAGGCATCAAAGTCGCGTTTTGGTGGACTAATTAGGACGGATTCATTGTCTGCAGTCCTCTGTGTTGATTGATGAATGAATCCTTTTCTGTCTCGGAGCTGGGGAAGAGTGGGCGAGCGTAAAGGAGGCAAAGAAAGAAAAGAGAATATGGTGTGACATGGAGATGGATGCACAGAGGGTGGGAGGGGAGAGGGCGGGAAGAGAGGAGGACAAGAGGGAGAGAGAGAGCCCACTCCTTTGAGCATAGAGATGTCCATGCGGACGCACTGTTGAATTAAACATGGAATCCTTCATTAGAGCCAGACAAAGACACCTACATCAGATACACACACACTTATTCACACACACACTTAAGGACTCACACACACACATTCCCACACACACACACACACACACCGTGGCACTCTCCTGCTCTTGTTTCATCCTCAACCTTCCGTTTGTCAAAGACACTCTGAAAGACGAAGCAGAGAAAGCGTTGCTCCCTGGAGGGTAGTTGTGTGTAGCTTGTATTATCAAACCATATACAGAGAACGAGACTTGGCCCCAACAAAACTTAATGTTCCTCTGAAGATAAAACCCCTTTAGCTTAGCAACAGGCTGCGAGCAGTCTGAGGTAATGGCGGCCGTCGTGGCCTGGTGATGTGGAACCGAGACGCCGTGACTGTATTGAGACGTTCTCCCGTTCTTCCTGTGTTCTCCAGGCGACCACCAGATTGTTCAGCTCTACCTCAGGTCTAAAGAGACCGGGCTGGCCTTCGCTAACACCAGCTTCGTGTTCTACGACTGCAGCGTCCACATGTCGTAAGTCTCCTGTCCGCTCCTACACCTGCCTTCAATATTGCGTTTTTTTGTTTTTACTGAAAAATGCTGTCTTTTAAAAGCCCCTGTGAATAACCTCGCCTTATTGTTTTCAAGGTTAACCATGTTCCACTTCATATTAAATATGTCGTTCCCATGTGGAGTTCCTACGTGAAGCTGAATCACTCGGTCGCTGTGTGATTCAGATGTGATTCCTCCAGTGTGATTCAGATGTGATTCCTCCAGTGTGATTCAGATGTGATTCCTCCAGTGTGATTCAGATGTGATTCCTCCTGTCCCCCCCCAGGTGTCTGTCCTGTGTGAGCTCTCCGTACCAGTGCCACTGGTGCAAATACAAACACGACTGCACCCACGACCCACGCACCTGCTCCTTCCAGGAGGGCAGGGTCAAGACGCCTGAGGTGAGCACGCCACACCCACAGGTGTCAAAGGTCATTCAGAGACGAGCTCTCTTCAGGAAGTAGGCCCGTCCTCTCACTCTCCTGTTAGACTGATGACGAGACGCGTCTGCATTTCCTTTTTTATTCTAGACTTTTCTTTTGGGAAGTTGTGTCGTGTCGTTAGATATTCAGTGGCGTCTTTCAGAGACCTAAGTGAAAAAGTGCGCTGCTGTGCCTCTGTTCCTGGCACACCCAGGCAGACCGACTGCACTTCAAACGCCTCCAAATCTGATGAAAACGAGCCATTTTCCCATCCCCAGCCCTATTCCCACTGACAGCTTATAGCATGTGAATTATCAATAGTATTGGCAGCGGTCTGTTCCCCTTGAAGCAGACTCAAATTAATTAGAGGCTCTGCTTTGCAAGATGAGCTACAGAACTGGCCCTGTTACATCTCTGTTCCTGGCACTGGCTTGGCCCTCGGGGTGTGTGTGTCTGTGTGTCTGTTTGTTCGGTAAAAGGTGGGGTGGATGTAAGGTGCAGGGTTGTGTGTGTGTCTGTGTGTTTTTGTTAAATGGAAAATGGGTTCAATGAAAATGTTTGGTGAGTGTGTGTGCGTGCATGCGCCCGTACATGCTAGACAGTTTGGAAGCCTCAGTGTGTGTGTGTGCATGTGTGTGTGTTTGCCCGTGAAGACAGACGCTGCAGGGTGAGGCAGGGGGGCAGGGGGGGGGGGGCAGGAACAGCAAGCTAATCTGGCCCTGGGGGGGGTCGCGGTGATTAAGATCACTAGTCTGCGTGTCACCCTGCTCTCTGCTCTGACGAACACTGACAAGCTCCAACACGTCTTCTCCTGAGATGAGGAGTGTGTAGGGCTGTGAGCCCTACACAGTCCTACTGCACTACTGCACACCTCACAGTCCTACTGCACTACTGCACAGCACACAGTCCTACTGCACTACTGCACAGCACACAGTCCTACTGCACTACTGCACACCACACAGTCCTACTGCACTACTGCACAGCACACAGTCCTACTGCACTACTGCACACCTCACAGTCCTACTGCACTACTGCACAGCACACAGTCCTACTGCACTACTGCACAGCACACAGTCCTACTGCACTACTGCACACCACACAGTCCTACTGCACTACTGCACAGCACACAGTCCTACTGCACTACTGCACACCACACAGTCCTACACAGTCCTACTGCACTACACACTACATCACAGTACACAGCCCCACACAGCCCTACTGCACACCTCACAGCCCTACACAGTCCTACTACACTACACACTACTGCACAGCACACAGCCCTACACAGTCCTACTGCACTACACACTACATCACAGTACACAGCCCCACACAGCCCTACTGCACAGCACACAGCCTGGATGCCTCTCGTCATCCTGTCATCATCTCTGTGAACCCTGCCTCTGGGCTGTGCAGAGACTTGGTGAGTTTGTCTTTCCAATTAACAATCGTCGCAAGTCAATATTGACTGGGAGTAATGGTTGGATTGGTTTTTCTTTGTGCACCTGATACAAACACGAGTCTGTACAAAGCGGAGGGGATTTAACATTAGCACGTTAATGACATCTCTCCACATGTTTTTGTTTGACTGCTGTCTTAAAAAGCAGGTGTTTCCGGGTCTTAATGACTTTAATTTGGATTTAATTAACCCCGCGGACTGAGGGTCGGGGATTGGAGGTAAATTGGGCGCCACAGTGAATTAATGACTTGGCTACAAACACACACACAGACACCACCCACAACACCTACACACAAATCCCATAAGTGCCAACAAGTCAACTTTGCTCAGTGAAATAGGATGCCCCTCTCCCTGACCCTACCAGATGAAATTCAGTGTGCTGTTCCAATTAAGGGATTTCAGGAAGTGATCTAAATAATCCACCCGACGATATTCAAATGAGCAGGGATGAGCGGTGGCGTCCTACTGGCTGAGCCTGTCGTTAGCATGCACAGAGGTGCTGGGTTAAAGCTAGGGGGTGGAGCTTTGTTTTGATTGGCTGGTGACTTGGACCTGGAGCTCAGACAGGACGTGATGGGGCATCGTCAGGGCAACCGGCGTCTCTACCCTCGTCTGTCTGGGAGACGCTCTTATTCAGATCAGCGTGAGTCTGTGACGGTCGTAGGACTGTGAGACCCTCCACCCACCCACCCTCCCTCCAGTCCTGTCTTTGGCACTAATCCAGTAAAGGGATATATTTCTCTACATTAGAGAAGACCTCTCCTCTCTCCATACATATTCACCCCCCAGGGACCAGAGAGAGACTATGAAATATGTATCCCCACTCTGAGGCAGGGGGTGGGTCTCTGGCAGCGGGCGGGCGGTCCCGTGTTGAGAGAGCGTTCCCCAGCTCCTCATCGATCAGGTCATCTACCTAGACCGTATTAAGCAGAGGTAATTGGCGCTGGTCGTAATGATTGACAGCAACCTTTGCAGAATCCAGACAGAGAGAGTTAAGAGTGTATATTCACATCAGTGAGTCACATACAGACTCTGGGTGAGTGAGAGGAGGATGGAAAGGAGTACACACGATAGAAAACAGTCATGTAAGAGACACGAAGTGTGCCGGAAAACAAGGACTTGGGTGTAGAAATGAAAGAGGGAGAGAGGGAGAAGGAACAAGCTAAAGATGAAGGGCGGGGGAAGGGAAGTGGAGGTAGCCAGGAGGAGGGAAGTGAGGGATGAAGGGATAGAGAGCTGGTTCATGAGTATAAGACAGGAGAGATGGAGAAGAAGGAAAGTAGAGCAGAAAAGAGAGATGAACAGGCAAGACAGTGAAGGAGAGCAAGAGTTAGAGAGAGGAGGAATGGAGAGAGTGTCTTTGCCCGCGGCTATCTGACGGATAATAAAACACTGGCCTGCCTTACTAATCGCGCCAGGTGTGTGTGTGTCAAAGAGAGAGAGAGAGAGAGAGAGAGTGTGTGTGTCTCAGGGACTCAAGATTCTCCTCACCTTCACACATTGCTATTATACTGCTCTAATAATGGACCTGGCCATCTCCTCTCGCAACTCTCTCTGCCTGTCTTTCTCTCTCACCATCACGCTCCCTTGCTCGCTCCCTACCTCTCTCCACCACTCTCTCTCTCTCGTCTCTTTTCATCACTGTCATTACCAGGGTCGTTTGCTGATTGTGACCAGATCCAAGTCACTCCCCCAGGTACAGGAAGAGAAACTGAGGGGGAAGGGGGTGTAAAAATATGTAAAAGAGGAAGAGAGGGGGATTAAGAGAGGTAAAGAAAGAGCCACTGGAGAGAGAACAAGATACAGAGAGAGGGACAGAGAGAGAGGGACAGAGAGAGAGGGACAGACAGAGGGACAGAGAGAGAGGGACAGAGAGAGGGACAGAGAGAGAGGGACAGAGAGAGGGACAGAGAGAGGGACAGACAGAGGGACAGACAGAGGGACAGAGAGAGGGACAGAGAGAGGGACAGAGAGAGGGACAGAGAGAGGGACAGACAGAGGGACAGAGAGAGGGACAGAGAGAGGGACAGAGAGAGGGACAGACAGAGGGACAGACAGAGGGACAGAGAGAGGGACAGAGAGAGGGACAGAGAGAGGGACAGACAGAGAGACAGAGAGAGGGACAGAGAGAGGGACAGAGAGAGGTTCTCAGGCCTCAGTTAAACAGCACAGGTAATTGAGTGTGACTCATGATTGTGTAGTGTTCATCCCAGACAGGATGACAGGCAGAGTCGCTCTATCTGATTACCCGCCTGGAAAGTTCAAGGGCACAGCTTGATGACTTGACGACAGCTCCATGTCCGCATGCTTCCCTCTCAGACACTGGTGTTTGGCTGTGTTTCATATGTATGGAAGTGACTCATTCTTACACAGTTGTGTGTGTGTTCTGTGTTGTCTGTTTGGGTGTGTGTGTGTGTGTGGTCATCAGGGGAGGTCCCTCCATCCCCTTGTTTATCACCCAGATGGGGGGGGGGGGGGGGGTGATAAACCAGTAGACAGTATATCAGCTTAACGTCTAAACGTAGAGATGGGAGGCTGCCGCCAGGATATACGACCGTCTGCACACCACTAAGGGTCCACTTGGTCTCACTACCGTCCTGGGACACCCAAGTGTTACTGGGCGGGGATGGGGGGGGGGGGGGGTGGGGGGGGGGGGGGGGGGGTGGGGGGGGGGGGTCACTCGGCAGTGGTCTCCTGGGAAGATACCAATTTCTGTGCTGACGCTTTAATACTTAACTGTAATAAACGTGTGTGTGTGTTTGTATGGAAGGGCATTCTGTTTTGTGTGTGAGAGGGGAGATGTGTGTGTACGTGTTTTGACGGAGGCTGGACGTGAAATATTTGTTTGGTGATATCAAATGGGGGGAGAAGGGAGGGGGTGGGGGGGTGGTGGGGGGGCTGAGTTAAATCTGAAATTCAAAGATTTCCATCTGCCTAGCTTCTTGTCACAATGACAGATGACTCCAGAGTGTGTGTGTGTGTGTGATTTGATTGTTAGATCAAATAGTCCTCATTGTTTCATGTTTGTTGAAATCCCATCAAGACCCTTCCACGTTCCCAGCAGTGGTTCCTCTCAGAGACGTGTTCCTCCTGAGGGCTCCACCGGGTCAGGGGGGGGAACATGTGCACCCCCCCTCCCCCCCTCACGTGCACGCAGCACTGTCATGTATCTATAATGACTTTTGAAATAGTCTGGAAGAAACGGTGCCCAGGCGAGCCCAGGCAGTCATTCAGCCCTAACCCAATCAAGTGGCTTTTTAATGAACTTCAAATAAGTCTTATCACCTCAACATGGCTGACTCCTTCTCAAACACGCCTTCCCCACTCTTCCACTCCAGGAACTAAAGGACACCTTATCTGCTCTCTCTGTCTCTCGCTCTCTCTCTCTGTCTCTCTCTCTCTGTCTCTCTCTGTCTCTCTCTCCTCTCTCGGTCTCTCTCTCTCTCTTTGTGTCTCTCTTTCCCTCTCTTTCTCTGTGTGTCTTGATAAAGCGCTCTGCTTTTCTTGCGCGAATCCACCGTTTTTTCTCTCTTTTCCATATTTGTCCATTCTCTCACTCTTAACTGTTTTCTCTCTCTCTCACTATCTCTGCCTCTTCTTCTTTTGTAGTACTTTACTACATTCAATATCCTCTCTCCTGCAGACTGGAGGGACAGTTCATAAAAGGCCTTAAAGGGACAAGTTTTCCCTGAGATAGGACCAGTAATGCATTAGTAAATACTGTGGAGACCTTCATGATTAATACCCAACACCTCACCTCCACCCCTTCATCCATCAGCTCTTCCGCCATTAGCTCATCACCTGTCGTCATCAAAAGACCATTTTTAGTCAGCCACTACCGCAAAACAATTAGATACTAATAAATACCAACTAGTGGATCATTTGCCAAGCTGTCTGTTCCACAGTCAAACAGTCTACTCTGCTACTAATGCAGGTTAATGCCCTTCTTATTATGTCCCAGTTAGCCCTAAATGCCCATGTTCCTCTTTTCACTGTGTGACAGAGTGGATGACCCTCCTTGCTTTCTGCTGTGTACAGAAGACATCCCTATTGGTTCTAATAAACTCCATGAAAGTTGTGTCAGTGGGCACAAATATACTCATTAACATTGAATGAATATCAGCAAAGCTAACTCATTGCTGCTTATGCTAATGAGGATGCTATTGCTAAAGCAGATACTGATGCTAATGCTAATTCAAATACTGATGCTTATGCAGATGCTTATGCAGATGCTAATGCAGATGCTAATGCAGATGCTAATGCAGATGCTAACGCAGATGCTAATGAAGATACTGATGCTAATGCAGATACTGATGCTAATGCTAACACCAATCGTGCGGAGGAAGTAAACTCTCCCCTCGCTCTGTGGTTTTTTGGTCCTCCTGACCAGCTCTCGGTGCGCCTGTTGCAGGAGTGCCCTCAGCTGCTGCCGGTGGAGGAGATCCTGGTCCCAGTCGGGGTGGTGAAGCCCATCACGCTCAAGGCCCAGAACCTTCCTCAGCCGCAGTCGGGCCAGCGAGGCTACGAGTGCCTGCTCACCATCCAGGGGGTGGAGCAGAGGGTGCCCGCCCTGCGCTTCAACAGCTCCAGTGTTCAGTGTCAGAACACGTCGGTGAGTCTGGTGCCCGGATACACACACACACACACACACACACACATGCATACACACCTAACCACATGCATACACACACACACATGCATACACACCTACCCACATGCATACACACACACACCTTCCCACACACACACACCTACCCACACGCATACACACACACACTTACCCACATGCATACACACACACAGATGCATACTCACTCACGTGCACACACCTGGAGACACAAGCATGCTTACTACTGCACACACCAGAAGGAGACAGACACTCACCCAAACATGCTTACACACTCACTCACCCAAACATGCTTACACACTCACTCAACCAAACATGCTTACACACTCACTCACCCAAACATGCTTACACACTCACTCACCCAAACATGCTTACACACTCACTCACCCAAACATGCTTACACACTCACTCACCCAAACATGCTTACATACTCACTCACGAATCTTTTGTGCATCTGCACACAAATGCATTACGCACTAGGCCAGCGTATTAACAGGTGATGTTGTGACTTCTGCCACAGCAACAGGTGATGTTGTGACTAAACATGGACTTTCTCACTCTTGTGCGTTTTCCTGTGTTTTGGTTTCCGTGACAACAGTACTCGTATGATGGGATGGACATGAGCAGCCTGCCGGTGGACCTGACGGTCGTCTGGAACGGAGACTTCAGCATCGACAACCCTGCCGAGAACAAAGGTGAGCTCTCTCACACGCACACACACACACACGCACACACACACATACACACACAGTCACGCACTCATGAAGTTTCTCGCACACACACCTCTCCAAAACATACTTTTTAATATGCACAACTCTACGAACTAACGCCCACACAAACAAACCTACATACACAGACCCGTATTAACACACACACACGTACATCGCCGTTGCCTCACCACCGTTGCCTTTGGAGACGGTCTCCATGGCAACTGGCGGGCGGTGCGAGGCTCCGTCCCCCTGGTGCTGGAGACTGAGGAGCCTCCTGGGTAACTTTACCCCTCCTCTAATATCTCTGTTTCTGTTTCTCTCCTCCTCTAATATCTCTGTTTCTGTCTCTCTCCTCCTCTAATATCGCTGTTTCTGTCTCTCTCCTCCTAATATCTCTGTTTCTGTCTCTCTCCTCCTCTAATATCTCTGTGTCTGTCTCTCTCCTCCTCTAATATCTGTTTCTGTCTCTCTCCTCCTCTAATATCTCTGTTTCTGTCTCTCTCCTCCTCTAATATCTCTGTTTCTGTCTCTCTCCTCCTCTAATATCGCTCTCTGTCTCTCTCCTCCTCTAATATCTCTATGTTTCTGTCTCTCTCTCTCTCTACCCTCCCCTCAACCCCTCTTTCTCTCTCTCCCCCATCTCTCTGTTTCTCTCTGTCTCCCCCCCCCTCTCTGTCTATTGCTCTTATCTGCTTTCTGTCAGCGCCCCAGTCTCTCTCTCTCGCTCTGTTTATCTCTGTCTCTCCACCCACTGTCTCTCTGTTTCTCTGTCTCTCTCCCCCCTCTCTCTCTCTGCCTCTTCCTGTTCACCTCGTTAGCTTCTCACCTCTTATCTTGGATTCTCTTCCTCTTCCCCCTGCTGCCTCGTCCTTCTCTCTCTCTCTCTCTCTCTCTCTCTCTCTCTCTCTCTCTCTCTCTCTCTCTCTCTCTCTCTCTCTCTCTCTCTTTGTATTCTCTTTCTTTATCTCTCGTTCCCCTGTCCAGCTTGTTATGTTCACACCTCCCTATCCGCAGTACCCCATCACCGCTGATATCTCCTGCTAAGCCTGTGTGTGTGAGGGAGTCTTAAGTGTTCCTAGTTTGGACTGGAAGCCCAGCTTGCTCGACCCCTGGTCAGTCAGTGGTTCCGTACTGATGTGGAGTTCTGGTGTGTTTGAGGGAGGGGGGGGGGGGGGGGTTTAACAGTGTACGTGTGTCTGGGAAAGATAAAGAGAGTTTGGAAAGTGTGTGGGGGGGGGGGGGACACCACTGACACCCCCCTGGAGCTGGCCGAGTGGGCTGGTCCGGCTCGGCGTTTAATGAACAGATCACACGCATGTAATAGCAATTAAAAAGCAAATGCCTGGATGGTTTCCATGGAGATGAGATGATAATGTAGCGGATGAGCAGAGGCAAGAAGCAGTGGAGGGAGGGTGAAGGAGGGAAGGAGGGTTGATGGTGATAGGGATGGGATGGAGAGATGTCTGGTTGGACTCAGAGGGATAGAGAGAGAGGGATTGAGAATTGATACATTACATGAGAAAGATATCGAGGAAGGCCCGAAATAGACATCAACAGAGGTACGGTTTTAAATATCCAAGAATATGACGATTACCGGGAAAACCAATCATCTTTATAAAACAATAACTGTGTCCTTTCCATGCTAGTCCACCTGCATGGCAAGAAATGTTTCATGTTAACCTGAAGAAGTTGCCTCATTAAAGCCTCCCTAACCTACCTCTCTCCCGCCCTCTCCCCTCCCTCCCTCTCTCCCTCCCTCTCCTCCCCTCTCCTCCCTTCCTCTCCTCCCCTCTCCTCAACCCTCCCTCTCCTCCCCCTCCTTCCCCTCCCTCTCCTCCCCCTCCCTCCCTCTCCTCCCCTCTTCTCCCTCCTTCTCTCCCTCTCCTCCCCCCTCTCTCTCCTCCAGTCCACCTATACAAGTGTGCAGCCCAGCGGGGCAGCTGTGGCCTGTGTCTGAAGGCCAACCCCCAGTATGGCTGTGTGTGGTGCAAGGGAGAGAGCCGCTGCACCCTCAAGCAGCACTGCCCCCACCCAGAGAGCCAGTGGCCCAAGCACAACCCCAGGTGCACCCACCCTCGCATCACCCAGGTGAGCACCCACCCTCGCATCACCCAGGTGAGCACCCACCCTCGCATCACCCAGGTGAGACAGCACCTGCCAGGATGGCTCTCTCCTCCTTTAACATTTCTGTTTGTGGAATATTTCATGTTTTATCGGGTAGCATGAGTCCAGTCAGTACACAGCTCTACAGAACCAAGTGCTTGAACGGAGATCGTCTTTCCACGCTCAGCGAATTG
The DNA here is from genome assembly GCF_021917145.1 of Hypomesus transpacificus. Taxonomy (NCBI): domain Eukaryota; kingdom Metazoa; phylum Chordata; class Actinopteri; order Osmeriformes; family Osmeridae; genus Hypomesus; species Hypomesus transpacificus. Next base: position 86,037 of record NW_025813833.1, on the reverse strand, counting down.
TCCTGCCCTAGTTTGTGTAGGAAGGGACACCAGACCCGTGTTTGCCCCTGGGAGCTAGAGAGCTCTTCTCTGCCCGGCCATCATGCAGCCTCTGAACAGATGAACACACACACACACACACAGAACCCCTCCACTTCACTGGTGTGTATCGCTCTCTGGGCGGTAAACTGTCTTGACCTCATCTGGATGGATGGAGGGAGAGGCTAGAGAGGAGAATAGTAACCCCCCCTTTTCTCCTCTTGTCTCTCTGAGGGGCTGTGGGGGGCGGGGGGAGTAGGGGGGATGGATATGAGGGTTATCCCTCCATCCGAAACAGGCAGAACAGATGGTGAGCGATTGGAGATGGAGGGCTAGGGGACGGATCAGCGAGGGGGAATCCCCTCCGCTGGACGGATGATGGTGTGACGGTGGTGGAAGACGGAGGGATGAAGGGGGAAACCCCTCCTCTCCAGGGAGGAGTGAGGGATGCAGACAGGCCCAGCCCGTAGGCTCGCCTACCTCAGCCGGGCTCCGTTTGGAACACAGCCCACTCTCTGGAGCCATGGCTGCATTCCAAACCAAACGCACACCTTGTTGTTCTTAACACGCATCGGGTCTTCACGGGCACGTTCACGACAGCCGTCACCGTGACTCACGTTAGCTTAGCTCGTAAGTCAAAACAAGGGTCAGCGATGCTCAGAACAACAAGAGGAGCATTTTGATGTGTAGCATCCAGCCTGTTAAACCACCGTAAGATGTCCCTGCCTCCCAGCTCCCCCCAGACAACCCTGGGCGTTACATTTATCCTCCGGGGCGGCAACCCTCCTGTATGCATGCCTGGCGACCAGAACAGCAGCATATTGTAGCTTTCACGCGTCCCCTCAAACCCTTCATCTTGTCACCCCCACTGAGGACCAGACCTTCACCCCCCCCCACCCCCCCCCCCACCATACATTCTAATACTCTTCATTACATTGACATCACCCGTGCACAATCTGCTCTGGAGCGAATCAGAGGAGTGGGGAGCAGTGATTAAGGGTTTGCCTCCACCAAACCGTCAATTAGCTTGTCAAAGTCACAAATCTAATCAACGGCCTGTCGCCCTAATGAAAAGTGACTTCTAGTCACCATACTTATTCATCTCTCTCCCTCTTCCTCTCTCTCTCTCTCTCTTCCCCCCCCCCCCCCAGAGAGAGGGGGAGGGCCTTTCCCCTTTCCATGCTAATCAATTCTAGGAGAAGATCCACAATGCTTTGCGGTGGCCCCCTAATTGCGTGCGTTGTAGCCGCGGTCCTCCCAGTCTCCCGTCTCCCTCCTCTCAGTAGAATATCAGCAGGAGTCTCATTCACCGTCAGGCGTGCAGGATACGAGCATGACCTGCCGACCGGCCTGCCAATCTGCAGGACCATAACACCATCAACTCTCAGTCTGGTCTTCATACGTTTAGTTTTGTTGAATTCAGCCGTGTTCTCCTGGACCTGGGGGGGCCTCCCACGGTCACAGAGCGTCCTGCTGGCTCCAACGCAGATGGTTCTGACCCACACGTGCACAACCATAACACAAGCTTCAGCGATTACACACTCACACGCACACACACAGCCTCCCAACCATACCTTTAAACACCCAAGAGGCCCCCTCCTCAGCCCCTCTGTCAGTGAGGGATGAACCTTCCATGCAGTCATAATGAGAACTCTCTTCCCTTCTGGGACCACCAGAGATCCCTATTTGGCAGGAGAGAATGACACAGCACAATGCTGGTAATGATAGCCCCTCTCTCCCACTGGGACCTATATGGGCTTTATTTGGCAGAGATAAACGAGGGCCTGTTCTAAGGTTTGCTGTACATCCACCAGTCTGACCAGTCAGGAGCGAACCCTGCAAGAGCCTTCTCTCTCTCTCTCTCTCTCTCTCTCTCTCTCTCTCTCTCTCTCTCTCTCTCTCTTTATCTCTTTCTCTCTGTCTCTCTCTGACTTTCTCCCCTTCTGCCTCGACTCTCCCTCTTTCTTACACACACACACACTCCTCCCATCTGTAGGATGTTGGTCCAGCTCTGGGCCACAATGACCTCAGCTGGAGCCAAAATGGCGAACGTCAGGGAATAACCTAATCTGATTGGCCGGCTGGGCTCCGTGTTTTTGCGTGCCATAGGTGGATCCTCCAATGGCAGGAACACTGAGGGGGTTTTAATCAGTGCTGGTTAACATGCTCTCCAGCTAAGCCTCTGCTCTCACACACACACACAGGCCCTTGCGATAACCCGAATGGAATTCTGATTAAATCTGATGCTTTTTTACACTTGGACTCAGTTCAATTATGAACGGAGTTCTCATGTGTAAGACTGGTGTTTCATTGAGCCGCAGATGTGAATGTGGGGAGAGACGGGCAGTCTGGACTAATAGAGTCCTGCTTGACTGGCTGCTCTGACTAATAGACTTATCAACAACCTGGTATTAGTCTGATGTCCCAGATAGAGACATATCGCTCAGGTTGAACACTCTGAAACATAATTGCAGAGAGAGCTACAGTATCAAGCACACACAGCTTGATACGACATACCAATTAAAACTATCTAATAAACAGATTTCCTGTCCTGGACCCAATGAGCTGATACTCATGCACACAGTATCCAATGATCTGAGGGGTGTGGGGTTCATTATACATGCCTGGGACAGAAGATAACTGCTAATCTGCCCCTCCACACACACTCACACACACTTTTTATGAATACAATCATGATTAACGGCCGCATCCCCAGTTATAAAAAAAGAAATAACTGTCCCGCCCGCATTCGTAAACAAACCCCCAGCCCTAAACGATCTTCAGAACCCCACATTCTGACATTTGACTCGTGTCACACATGCCGTTATCCTTTCTAACCTTCCCATTTCCGTAACCCTGTGGTGTGCTGTGCTCCTCAGATCAGCCCCCTGCGCGGGCCTCGAGAGGGGGGCACCCTTGTCACCATCCGGGGGGAGAACCTGGGCCTGGACTTCCAGGAGATCCAGGGGAACGTGAGGGTGGCCCAAGTGGACTGCACCCCCATCCCCGAGGGCTACATCCCTGCGGAGCAGTGAGTCAGCGCCCGGCACATCGCCCACACACACGTCACACACACGTCACACCCGCTGCCAGCGTCACTCGGCCCTGATGTCATGGTCATGTCACGAGTCACGGTCTTGGTCTTGGTTGAGCAGGAAGTCACGGTTGACCAGAAGTGAAGGTTTCCTGTGTTGTCGTCGTAAGTCGCCCCCCCGCGCAGCAGAGGTCAAGCCCTCAGGTGTGAGGTCGTCTGAGTCAGAGCTGGGAGCCGGGGGGGGGGGCTGACACACCAAAGGAGAGGGAGGGATGGAGTCACGACACACCCTCATGTGGTCTGGGGTGGGTGGGACTCAATCCATGACACACGACACACCCTCATGTGGTCTGGGGTGGGTGGGACTCAATCCATGACACACGACACACACACAGACATACAAATGCATACACACACACTGCTAGTGGGTTGACCTTGTGGCAGCCCTGGCCCATGGTGCTGCAGTGCTGCGGTGTTCATGGAGAGCTCGTCCAGGGTGGTGGGGCCTGCCAGCAGAGGAGGAGGAACACCTCCACTACAGCCCTGCTAATCCCAGGTTAAAACTGAAGAGAAGGGGGGCTTATTTGGCAGGGATTTGAAAGCCCCTGCTGCCAATTTATCTGAGAACAAAAACGAATTCTGCGTCATTATTCGCATGACCTTAAAAAGACCTTCTCCTCTTCTCGCCAGCTCAGCATTCTTTGTGGAAAGTGCTTGCTTATCTGTTTTAACTGAGTTGTTGATGAGTCACTCCTGAAGTTTGGAGATCATTCACTGGCTTGTCACCTGTGATGAAAGAAAAGACTTAGACGCAGGATGGGACCTGTAAGAGCAGAGAAGAATCCAAAAGTGAATGTTCCTACAAGCGTGGGATCGGTGTTCGACCTAGGGTGCACGCCATCCTTGAGTTTGTGGAAACTGTAGAGCGCAGCAGCACTGCATCATATCACTTCAACATGTTTGTGTTTTCAGGATCGTGTGTGAGATGGGCAAAGCAGAGTCAAGCCAGTTTGCAGGCAACGTCCAGGTGTGTGTCGGAGTAGGAGAGTGCAAACCAGAGTTCATGGCCAAGTCGACCAAGTACTACTACTTTGTGGTGAGTCGTTTTTCTGCCTCCTACTTTCTCTGGGCGCATTTAAATCCTCAACCTGGGAGCAAAACAGGAATCAAAAGCCTTTAAGACATCAAATATAGATGGAGTTACAGTTGTGTAATTTGAAACAGATCTCTTTTAGATCACTCCAAAGTGCACTAGAATTCAAATAAACGGCACTTATAGTAAGTACGCCGTAGATTAAACTCTGGGTGTATCCAGAGCTAACTGCCCCCTGCATCAGAGACTGTGTCATTATGCACTGGGGGTGTCAGCAAGACTGCCTGCTCAGCACTTAGTGTTGAATTAGCCCTCGCGCTGGTGTTGAATTAGCGCTAGGGCTGGTGTTGAATTAGCCCTCGCGCTGGTGTTGAATTAGCCCTTGCGCTGGTGTTGAATTAGCCCTCGCGCTGGTGTTGAATTAGCGCTAGGGCTGGTGTTGAATTAGCGCTAGGGCTGGTGTTGAATTAGCCCTCGCGCTGGTGTTGAATTAGCGCTAGGGCTGGTGTTGAATTAGCCCTCGCGCTGGTGTTGAATTAGCGCTAGGGCTGGTGTTGAATTAGCGCTAGGGCTGGTGGTAGAAGACTTTTGGTGGTAGAAGACATTTACTAATGAGCCCTGGGTTCAAATGGACCTCGGATGGCCGTAAAAAGAGCGCACACACACACAAACACACACAACACACACACACACACACACAAACACACACACACAAACACACACACACACACACAAACACACAAACACACACACACAGTGTTTATATATTGTGCCTCCTCAGCACATGTTCTACACACCCAGGAGAGGAACATGTTCTACACACCCAGGAGAGGAACATGTTCCACCCTGAAATACTGCCTCCTCGTTAGCACTGTGTGTTCCTTTAATGCAGAGTTATCAATTATACACCAGACCATTAAGGGGAGGGTTATTATTACTTATTTATTCCTCTGTGGGTGCCCGGAACAGGATAATACGATGTTAGGGTTAGGTGTCATGCCACAGGCCCAGGGAGATCATGAGAGTACGAGAATGCAAACGAATGGGAGAGAGATTTACATCTCCCCTCGCTCCCGCTCAATACCACTTCTATTTTTGCGTGGTGATTGGTGAATTAAGGCAAGTCTCCTAATTGGCTGACCTACAACTTTTGCCCCCCCCCCCCCCCCCCCACCCAACTTCATCAGATTCCTCGGTTGCACCAGCTGAAGCCGTGCCGAGGGCCCGTTTCCGGGGGAACCATCGTCAACATCACCGGCAGCAACTTAGACGCCGGGAGCAACGTGTCTATCATGTTCAAAGACCAGAAGTGTGCATACCACAGGTGGGTACACACACCCTATCACAGGTAGGCAGGTGGGTACACACACCCTATCACAGGTAGGCAGGTGGGTACACACACCCTATCACAGGTAGGCAGGTGGGTACACACACCCTATCACAGGTAGGCAGGTGGGTACACACACCCTATCACAGGTAGGCAGGTGGGTACACACACCCTATCACAGGTAGGCAGGTGGCCAAACTACGTGTAGAAAAGAACTAGAAATACAATAGAATGAACTTGATTTATTAAGGGGAAAAAAAGTTTTGAAATGTTGAAAAAATATTTCCAACCCCCCCAAAAAGCAAGGTTGAATGTTTATTTTAGAAAAAGGTTTGAAAAAAGCCCAGACCTCACACCTCTCTCTCTCTCTCTCTGTCCCTCTCTCTCTCTCTCCCCCTCCCTCCCCCTCTCTGTCTCTCTCTCTCTCTCTCTCTCCGTCTATCTCTCTGTCTCTCCCCCTCTCTCCCTCTGTGTCTCTCTCTCTCTCTGTGTCCCCCCCCCTCTCTCTCTCCCCCCTCTCTCCCTCTGTGTCTCTCTCTCTCTCTGTGTCTCCCCCACTCTCTCCCTCCCTCTCCCCCCATGTCAGGCGTGGAGGTCAGTGGATCACGTGTCGCTCGCAGGCCTCTCTGCACGGCTACGGGGAGGTGGCCGTCTCGGTGAGCGTGGACAAGGCTGTTCTCCACGCCAGGGACCTGAAGTTTGAGTATGTAGAAGACCCCACCATCACCAAGCTGGAGCCAGAGTGGAGCATCTTCAGGTAACACCCACACAGAGACAGAGGGAGAGAGGGAGGGAGGGAGGGAGGGCAGGTGGCTGTGGGTACCCTGTGTGTGTGTGTGCGTGTACCCTGTGTATGTGTGCAAGGTCAGAGGAAGGGGATGACCTGGATTATTTATAAATGTAATCAATCAGTTAATCAACAATGTGTGTATTAATATATAACTATCACAGGAGATTGAAGTTAGCGTGTGTGTGTGTTAAACCCTCCTGTCCTTCCCCTCTCCTTGTGACAGCGGACACACACCTGTGACGGTGACCGGAACCAACCTGGACATCATCCAGAACCCCCTCATCAGGGCCAAGTACAAAGATCACGACACGGTCAACGTGAGTAGCCGCCACCTGCAGACACGCTGCCCCGCACGCGGTCAGGGGGAGGTCACCATGACGCCCAGAGCAGGGGGAGGTCACCATGACGCCCAGAGCAGGGGGAGGTCACCATGACGCCCAGAGCAGGGGGAGGTCACCATGACGCCCAGAGCAGGGGGAGGTCACCATGACGCCCAGAGCAGGGGGAGGTCACCATGACGCCCAGAGCAGGGGGAGGTCACCATGACGCCCAGAGCAGGGGGAGGTCACCATGACGCCCAGAGCAGGGGGAGGTCACCATGACGCCCAGAGCAGGGGGAGGTCACCATGACGCCCAGAGCAGGGGGGTACGGCAGCAGAGAGACGAGCTAAAAGCAGATCAGAGTCTGGAAAGGGGAGAGTTTGGTGGTTGAGTGTGGAGGGACCCCAGCATGCAGAGAGGAAGGACAAAGTGAAAGACGAGGAACAGAGAGAGAAAGAGTGCGAGGTCACATGTGACGTTCCCAAACAGAGACTGGTCTGTTTCCCCTCCCTGTCCCCACCACAGGAGCACATGCCCACCAGGGGTTGGAGGGCCTATCACGTTCCACCATCCCACCCCCCTGGGAGAACACAGAACCCTGGGGGGGGGGACAATACACTGTAACTTGATCTCCTTTCCCTATCTAAACTGGTGCTGTTTAGCATCTGTGGCCGGGGCAGGGTTAGCAGCAGGTCTGTGTGTTATGATCAGAGCCTCGCCACTCAAACCCTCCAGCTTCCCCCTGCACCCTCCAGCTTCCCCCTGCACCCTCCAGCTTCCCCCTGCACCCTCCGGCTTCCCCTTGCACCCTCCGGCTTCCCCCTGCACCCTCCGGCTTCCCCCTGCACCCTCCGGCTTCCCCCTGCACCCTCCGGCTTCCCCCTGCACCCTCCGGCTTCCCCCTGCACCCTCCGGCTTCCCCCTGCACCCTCCGGCTTCCCCCTGCACCCTCCGGCTTCCCCCTGCACCCTCCGGCTTCCCCCTGCACCCTCCGGCTTCCCCCTGCACCCTCCAGCTTCCCCCTGCACCCTCCAGCTTCCCCCTGCACCCTCCAGCTTCCCCCTGCACCCTCCAGCTTCCCCCTGCACCCTCCAGCTTCCCCCTGCACCCTCCAGCTTCCCCCTGCACCCTCCAGCTTCCCCCTGCACCCTCCAGCTTCCCCCTGCACCCTCCAGCTTCCCCCTGCACCCTCCAGCTTCCCCCTGCACCCTCCAGCTTCCCCCTGCACCCTCCAGCTTCCCCCTGCCCCCTCCGGCTTCCCCCTGCCCCCTCACGCCTGGCGCTGTGTGCTGGGACTGGAGCGTCCCCTCTGGAGAGGGGCTCTGCATGGGCCAGGCTGGCAGGGGTCAGCCGGAGGTCATCTTAAGGCTCTAAGGTGCACCTTGGTCCTCCAAGGATCTGTTCGAACTGCACAAACGCTAAATGATTGACAGAAACACGTGATTTAATGCAGAAATAGTTTCTTAGCTGCATGTCAGTAAATTACACTGTCATGTGCATGAAGGGACTTTTGTTTTGAAAATCTGCTCTGCGGGCCACTTATCATGTCCTTCCTGGTGGAGTGGCGGGCAGGGTGACCTGGGGGGGTCATCCGACACTCTGCAGGAAGTGTGTTTTGATGTGCGGTCTTTGTCCGGGATCCAATTAAAAAGACAGGTGACCGTGATTGGAGAGCGGCTGCTTTCAAGTCTGGCAACCGCTCTGCGGAGGTTGCCGTGGAGACGTGAAGTGTTTCGCTAAGCCGATTGGTCGAGGTTTCAGAGGAGCCCTCTCGCACTGTCCTGTCGTCGCCACCGACGACGTTGATTTGTCAGAGTCGTGACAAGAGACTCAGGAATGCAGACGTGAAGAACAGAGAGGGGCGAGCGAGCCTGACAGTGACAGATTGGACGGCCCCTCTCTTGTTTTTTAAAACAGGGAGAGACACGAGAGAGAATGAAGGGAAAGAGACAGAATACACCAAAGTGAACAAGTGAGAGACGTAGAGATGGAAGGAGGGAGGAGACAGACAGACAGACACAGACAGAGGAGGAGGGAAAGAAAGTGGGGGAGGGAGGGAAAGGAAGAGAGAGAGGATGAGAGAAAGAAAGAGAAAGGATGACAGAGAGGAAGGGTGGATGAGACCCACAGAGAGGGAGGGTGGGTGAGACCCAGAAGAGAGGGAGGGAGGGTGGATGAGACCCAGCAGAGAGGGAGGGTGGGTGAGACCCAGAAAAGAGGGAGGGAGGGTGGATGAGACCCAGCAGAGAGGGAGGGAGGGTGGATGAGACCCAGCAGAGAGGGAGGGTGGATGAGACCCAGCAGAGAGGGAGGGAGGGTGAGACCCAGCAGAGAGGGAGGGAGGGTGGATGAGACCCAGCAGAGAGGGAGGGAGGGTGAGACCCAGCAGAGAGGGAGGGAGGGTGAGACCCAGCAGAGAGGGAGGGAGGGTGGATGAGACCCAGCAGAGAGGGAGGGTGGGTGAGACCCAGCAGAGAGGGAGGGAGGGTGAGACCCAGCAGAGAGGGAGGGAGGGTGGATGAGACCCAGCAGAGAGGGAGGGAGGGTGAGACCCAGCAGAGAGGGAGGGTGGATGAGACCCAGAAGAGAGGGAGGGAGGGTGGATGAGACCCAGAAGAGAGGGAGGGAGGGTGGATGAGACCCAGAAGAGAGAGAGGGAGGGAGGGTGAGACCCAGCAGAGAGGGAGGGTGGATGAGACCCAGAAGAGAGGGAGGGAGGGTGGATGAGACCCAGAAGAGTCTTTCTGAAGGGAAATGAAGGTGAACGGCAGGCCTAGTTATCTCCACGGCGACACACTTCAAAGAGCCATTGTGCCTGGCAGTGCAGAGAGACGCTAGCTCTGTAACTGCTGCTCATTTAAGGTCTGCTTTGAGGGAGAACACTCACAGGGAGAGAACAGCCACAGGGGGGAGGGGTGTGGGGGGAGGAGGGGGGGGGGGGGGCGTTAGCAATTTTACATAGATTAGATCCCATCTCTTTTGGCACAGAGTGTAATGTAAACCTGTGATTGGGGGGGACGTGGTGACACACACTGAGAGTGTGTGCTGAGCGTGTGCTGAACGTATGTGCTGTCTGGTAGCAACGTCACATCAGCACCTCTGAGATCAGCTTTACCACCCTCTACTACACAGTACTGACGATGTGACCGTCCAATAGGATAGTCTCAATATAAAGGGAGGGGTGGGGGGGGGGGGGGCATGATGTGCCGTTTTCCAAAAGTTTGTGGAACATATATGTCCATGTATGTAGTATATAATGAAACCTATGCCCCTTGTTCCCCACACCAACCCGTCCCCTCTTCCTCCTCCCCCTCTTCCTCCTCTTCCTCCTCCCCCTCTTCCCCCTCTTCCTCCTCCCCTTCCCCCCCAGACATGTGAGGTCCTGAGCCCCACCAGCATGCTGTGCCAGGCCCCGCCCCTTCCTGTCCACCTGGGCCGTCAGCGGGAGGTCCCAGAGCGTCCGGATGAGTTTGGCTTCATCCTGGACGACGTGGAGGCCGTGCTGGCCCTCAACACCAGCAGCTTCATCTACTACCCCAACCCTGAGTTTGAGGCCCTCAGCGTGTCTGGGGTGCTGGAGCTCAAGCCTGGCTCGCCCATCATCCTCAAGGTGAGAGGGGACACGCACACACACACACGCACACACACAGTGGTACAGCCTCCGGAAGTCTGATTATACACACAAACACGGGTAAACACTCTTCAGAACTCTGCTTACACACACACACACACACACACACATGGACGCATACTGCTAGTGAAATCTCCTATCTCCCGTCATTAGTGTTCTCATTCATCACCAAGTATTGATCTGTGTGCATTAGGAGTGGACTGTGTGTAATGCTTTGTTAATGTCTGTATTGGATTGATATTTATGAGCCGGAAGCCTGAGGTCAGAGGGCACTGGCAATATGTATATCAGATTACTAGCTCATACGAACTGCAGGTATTGATTGTTATTTAAAACTACTGACCAAGACAAGTGTTTTAGAAAAGCTTTGTTTACATGTATCAGATTACTTCATTTGGGTCAATATGATTCTCTGGCATTTGAGGAAGTGTTCTGACAGTGTCTTTGTTGTTGTAGGGGCGGAACTTCCTGCCGTCCACCAATAGCGGGAACGGCAGGCTGAATTACACGGTGCTGATTGGAGAGAAACCCTGTATGTTGACGGTGTCTGACACACAGCTGCTGTGTGAGGTCCCCAACCTGACCGGACGCAGGAAGGTGCTGGTACGTGTCACACACACACACACACACACAGGTACACACACAGACACAGGTACACACACACCTTTACTTCCCCTCTCTCACCCTGCCTTTCCTGTCATGAGTCACTTGCAAAACTGTCCAACAAAGTACAAAATACCCCAAAATGTACCTTTAAAACCAGAGGAAAAACGACAGCACACGTGAGACTGAAAGAGGGCGTGACCCCGCCCCCCTCCTGACGTCTGGTGGAGCAGACTGAGACTTAATCACATCAGGACCAGCGGTCGCTTGCTGCCCACTCCTCATGGCAAACAGGAGAAAACAACAAATAAGATTTCCATAAGAGGGATTAGGCTGCCGACAAACTCAATAACGGTTCCATTTGTGGTTCTGAGAGGGACCAATTTGAGGGACGGGCTGCTTCCTGCCCTGTCGGCCACCTGGACCAATGAGTGACAAGCTCCAGACAGAGAAGGCCACCAGACACATTACCATAGAAGAAGACAAACACAGACGGCTGCTAGGCTCTACGTCTGCACCGGCTCTCTGGGATTTCATAAAAGCCTTTTATAAGACATACTGTAGGAAAACCATTTCCTGAATTGTTGGTTCAGAATTGGGTTTCGGCTCATAAAAGCACTTGAGTTGGCTCTCCCATCACAGTGTGTTTGGTGTTGGTTTGCTTTTATTGCAGCTATCTGGCCACATCATTCGATCAAACTCTTGTTGATCGACCTATATGGTTTTGGGACACATGATATGACGTTGGGTATCGTGAATGAGATCATAACCCCCTCTCCTCTTCTCTCTCCTCTCTTATCCCCCCTCCTCGCTCCCCTCTTCCTCTCGCACCCACCCACCCTCCTGTCTCCTCTCCCCTCTCCTCGCTCCCCCCCTGTCTCCTCTCCCCTCTCCTCGCTCCCCCTCCTGTCTCCTCTCCTCGCTCCCCCTCCTGTCTCCCCTCTCCTCGCTCCCCCTCCTGTCTCCCCTCTCCTCGCTCCCCCTCCCGTCTCCTCTCCCCTCTCCTCGCTCCCCCTCCTGTCTCCTCTCCTCGCTCCCCCTCCTGTCTCCTCTCCTCGCTCCCCCTCCTGTCTCCTCTCCTCGCTCCCCCTCCTGTCTCCTCTCCTCGCTCCCCCCCCCTCCTCTCCCCTCTCCTCGCTCCCCCCCCTGTCTCCCTTCTCCTCGCTCCCCCTCCCCCCAGGCCCGTGTGGGTGGTATAGAGTACTCCCCCGGCGTGGTCCACATCACGTCTGACAGCCCTCTGAGCAGCACGGCCATCATTGGCATCGCCGCGGCCGGCGCCCTCCTCATCCTCTTCATCGTGGTGGTGCTCATCGCCTACAAGCGCAAGTCTCGCGAGAGCGACCTGACCCTGAAGCGCCTGCAGATGCAGATGGACAACCTGGAGTCTCGGGTGGCGCTAGAGTGCAAGGAGGGTGAGGAACTCCCCCCTCATGACACTCACCTGACTTGATTTGTCATTTTCAAAAAGTGTGGGTGGGGCATGTCCCATCCGTGTATGATGACGCCCCCGGGTTCGAATCCCCCCCGTCCCTCATCACGCATGTCTGCCCCCCTCCCTCAGCATTCGCAGAGCTCCAGACCGACATCCACGAGCTGACCAGCGACCTGGACGGAGCAGGTATCCCCTTCCTGGACTACCGCACCTACACCATGAGGGTCCTGTTTCCCGGCATCGAGGAGCACCCTGTCCTCAGAGACCTGGAGGTAGACTGCCCTGTCATAGACCTGGAGGTAGACTGTCCTGTCCTCATAGACCTGGAGGTAGACTGCCCTGTCCTCATAGACCTGGAGGTAGACTGCCCTGTCCTCATAGACCTGGAGGTAGACTGCCCTGTCATAGACCTGGAGGTAGACTGCCCTGTCCTCATAGACCTGGAGGTAGACTGCCCTGTCATAGACCTGGAGGTAGACTGCCCTGTCCTCATAGACCTGGAGGTAGACTGCCCTGTCCTCATAGACCTGGAGGTAGACTGCCCTGTCATAGACCTGGAGGTAGACTGCCCTGTCCTCATAGACCTGGAGGTAGACTGCCCTGTCCTCATAGACCTGGAGGTAGGCTGCCCTGTCATAGACCTGGAGGTAGACTGCCCTGTCCTCATAGACCTGGAGGTAGACTGCCCTGTCCTCATAGACCTGGAGGTATACTGCCCTGTCATAGACCTGGAGGTAGACTGCCCTGTCCTCATAGACCTGGAGGTAGACTGCCCTGTCCTAGACCTGGAGGTAGACTGCCCTGTCATAGACCTGGAGGTAGACTGCCCTGTCCTCATAGACCTGGAGGTAGACTGCCCTGTCCTCATAGACCTGGAGGTAGACTGCCCTGTCATATACCTGGAGGTAGACTGCCCTGTCATAGACCTGGAGGTAGACTGCCCTGTCCTCAGAGACCTGAAGGTAGACTGCTCTGTCATATACCTGGAGGTAGACTGTCCTGTCATATACCTGGAGGTAGACTGTCCTGTCATCAGAGACCTGGAGGTAGACTGTCCTGTCATCAGAGACCTGGAGGTAGACTGCCCTGTCATAGACCTGGAGGTAGACTGCCCTGTCATAGACCTGGAGGTAGACTGCCCTGTCATAGACCTGAAGGTAGGCTGCTCTGTCATATACCTGGAGGTAGACTGCCCTGTCATAGACCTGGAGGTAGACTGTCCTGTCATCAGAGACCTGGAGGTAGACTGCCCTGTCCTCAGAGACCTGGAGTTAGACTGCCCCTCGCCCTACCTGATGGGAAAACTATCCGCGTCGCTGTCGTTCGCCGTCACACGGTCTAATAGGAGTACGGGCTCTCTATTATCTGTGTCGAAGTCTCCATCTAATTTGTTTTGGGGAAAAAAGATAAGCTAAAAAGCTGATTAGCGTCGCAGTGGGTTACAGGTGAAATTGATGCAGCTGTCTTTAATGTTTGTTTGGTTGGCGCTCGGTAAACACAAGGTGAGATTTTCTCATTAGTCTCACCGAGACATCGATATAAACACTACCCAGCGATCAGAAGTGTTCCTTTGTTAATAATCCTGAAGAGTTGTGACACAGTGTTATTTGGTTGTAAGCGAGGACAAATTAGAAAAAAATACGGGAGAAAAGCGACAAGTTATTTATCCCTAACCAACGGTGATGGACAGTGATAATTGAATCAGCCGTCGTTTTCCATCAAAATGCGAGGCCCCATTTCACAGCCCCTGGGCCGGCTAGTCTCCTGCCTGATGAGAATTCCCCAGTAATAAGCTATATTAATGAGGTTTTAATTGGTATAAATGTCCGGCTATATGAGAAGTTGAATGTGATATCAAAGCATAATGAAAGTAGCATCGAGCTTGTCTCTGAATCCTGATGGCTAGTTAATTGTTATTGATGTCAGAGATGGTACAGTAAAATGGTGCCAATAACTCTATGCCTCTACTCTTGTTACCTCTCTCTCTCTCTCTCTCTCTCTCTCTCTCTCTCTCTCTCTCTGACCTTCCATCATAGTCAGGTGTTATAAAAAAGTGTTCTAACGGTTGTTCTGAGCTGATTGTGGCACATTACTGAACACCCTGTGATGAAGGTGTTTGTAGGAGCAGGAACAGGCGTTCCATGACAGGCGGGTGTTGAGGTTCCTCTACCAGCGCTCGTGACAGATCCCAAAAGAACAACATCAGTGGCTGCTGTTTATTAAAAACACTGAGGGAAGCACAGCTGACGGGCGTAAACGACTCAGGGACGACGGGAGCGTCGATCGAGGGGAATACACGTCGTTTCCACGTAGCGTTAGCTTGGCAGGAGCGTTTGATGAGCGCCGTCAAGGAAATGCAAAGTAGCAAGCTTACGTATTGTGTCTCCACCTCCTTTATAAAAACTGCAGAGACAAGTAGTGCAGTCGTCTGCTCCAGAGTCTCCGCTCCTCACCGCTCCTCACCGCTCCTCACCCCCCCCTCACCCTCCTCACCCCTCCTCTCTCCTCTCTGAGCCAGAGTCATTACCTCACTCGTTAGAGGGAATTAGAGCCCTTAATTGATCTAGTGGGATTATCAAGACTCCGGGTTCTGTTAGAGTGTGTTGCAGGTGTGTGTGTGTGTGTGTGAGGGGTTGTGTGGTGGGCTGGGTCATGTTAGGCCGTGTCCTGATTCATCTTAATTGTATCAGTTATTACTCTTTCCTATTTTGACCGTGTTTGACTATGTAACCATTGCATCTTTAGCTCTGGGTTAGCTATGGGTTAACTCTGGGTTAGCTCTGGGTTAACTCTGGGTTAGCTCTGGGTTAACTCTGGGTTAGCTCCGCATTAGCTCCGGATTAGCTCTGGGTTAGCTCCGCGTTAGCCTTAACACCTGGTCCTAATCTTGACCCCGTGTCCCTCCCAGGTCCCGGGCTACAGGCAGGAGCAGGTGGAGAAGGGGCTGAAGTTGTTCGGCCAGCTCATCAACAACAAGGTGTTCCTGCTGTCCTTCATCCGCACCCTGGAGGCCCAGCAAGGCTTCTCCATGCGCGACCGTGGCAACGTGGCCTCGCTCATCATGACCGTCCTGCAGAGCAAGCTGGAATACGCCACTGACGTCCTCAAGCACCTCCTCTCAGACCTGATCGACCGCAACCTGGAGAGCAAGAATCACCCCAAGCTGCTACTGCGCAGGTGTGTGTGTGTGTGTGTGTGTGCGTGCCTCTCGTGTCTCTAGCTTGCCCTTTTTCACCTCATTAGTAGAGGCCCCAGCTCTGGCCTCTCTCTCTCTCTCTGTCTAGGGGGGGAAGGACACCACATCACCCCAGCATCTGTATCTCTGTCTCTCTATTCCGCCCTCTCTCTGTCTCTCTCTCTCTGTCTCTATCTCTCTCTGTCTCCTTCTCTCTGTCTCTCTCTCTCTTTGTCTCTTTTCCTCTCTCTCTTTGTCTCTCTCTCTCTCTGTGTTTCTCTTCCTCGCTCTCTCTGTCTTTCTCTTCCTCCCTCTCTCTCTGTCTATCGCTGTCTCTTTTCCACTGTCTGTCCCTCTCTCTCACTATCTCTCTCTATCTCCCTCCCTCCCTTTGAGAGTGTGAATCACAGTCACTATGGTGCTCCTAATCATTTAAGCTTTTGAACAGCTGCCTAATGCTACAGCTGCTTTAAGTCTGTGCTGCATTGGACCCAGCCCAACAACAAACAACAACAAACACAGTCCTCATCAACAGTTGTTTGCTGTTTGTGTTTTGCAGCGTGCCCTCCACACACACGCTCTGTGTGAGAGGTCGTACAGTAGTCGTAGAGCGGCAGGCTGTCGTCTGAGACGGAACGATGAGTTTCATCACCCAGAGCAGCTCCCTCGCCGTGACATGTCGGATTAACTTCCATGACATTGAAAGGCTCGCTTTGTCTCTGAAAACACACAGTGCTTTGACATGCACATCATTAGAATATAATTATGATTAATTAGCGGAGAATCCAATTAAAGAAGCCGTAAAACCCCCTTTTGTGTAAAAAAAAAAAAGAAATAATTAATGGAAAAAAAATCTAAATAAGCGAAATTAAAGAAATGAGTTTCTTAAAAGCTCTGGCTCCCTTAGCAATCAACTCCTTCTTCCGTTCTGCGCTCCTATCCACGAGGCCCACTTCAGTCAAACACAGCCATATATGGTCAACCTGCCAAGAGGCTGTTGCTGTAATTCTGGTTACTCTGAGAGAGAAAAAGAAAGATGAATAAAGCTAATCTTCCTTGTGGTTACTGTTGCCGGGTGTTGCTGTGGCTTGCCTTAGCTCAGGGCGCATTGAATAATCCTCCACGCTCCTTCACAATTTGACAGGCGTGTCGTAAATACATCTTTCGTCTCCTCATTTCAATGATTCCTCTATGACTCCCCTTCCTCCAGGGCTAACTGACACACTGCCTCCATTGTTTGGGCCCATTAGAAACGGTACCTGTGTCTGGCTGTGTGTCGCAGCCCTCTGGGTTCAGCCCAGGTGAACCACAACACCTGACATGCACTGGACAGGTAACAATGGGCTTATTCACCAACGGTGTATGCAGACGTGTAGACAGACGTGTCATCCATGCGGAGAGTGATTAATGCTGTCTGAGGAAGGCATGATTAATGGCACCCAGAGATGAGCGCCCCAGGGCAGCGTGGGAAACAGCAGGAGGGCTCCTCAGGTCGTTTCCAGACACTCGGAGAGATGGTCTTGTCGCTGGCTCTTCCGCCTCACAATCACTTTCCTCCGATTCCTCCTCCTCCTCCGACTTGTGTTCTTCTTCTCTCAGTCTGTAACTCTCTCACCCCCCTACATCCCTCCCTCTCTCTACCCTGTTTTTCTTGATCACTAAATCGATGCTTAAAGTGGGTAAGCAGGGGTGTGTTTGGCTCCACTCTCCAGTACTATACACTCTCTCCCTCTCTCTTTCTCACCATTTCCAAGAACCTATCCTTCCATCGCTACCTCCTCCCCTCTCTCTCTCTCCCTCTCTCTTTCTCACCATTTCCAAGAACCTCTCTTTCCATCGCTACCTCCTCCCCTCTCTTTCTCTCCCTCTCTCTTTCTCACCATTTCCAAGAACCTCTCCTTCCATCGCTACCTCCTCCCCTTTCTCTCTCTCCCTCTCGCTTTCTCACCATTTCCAAGAACCTCTCCTTCCAGCGCTCCCTCCTCCCCCCTCTCTCTGTCTCTCGCTCTCTCTCTAGCGCCTCACCACATCCCATATGTCCTGTCTCACCCTGAACTGCAGCACCACCAGGCAACTCAACTAACAACAGTCCTCCTCAGCCATCTGTCGCATTCCTCCATCCCCGCTCTCCTCCGCCCTCCATCCCTCGCTCCTTCCTCCCTCCATCCAGCCCTCCATGCATGCAGAAATAACTAGCATTTTCCCTGCCCACTTCCAACTGCACGGTGAGAGACACGTGAGCAAATGTTGTTTCGGTAGACTCCCAGAAACACGACTGAAGTGGATCTGAAGCTTAGTGAGTGTGATGTGAGGTGGAGATGAGAGAGACAGAGAGAGACAGAGAGAGAGAGACAGAGAGAGACAGACAGAGAGAGACAGAGAGAGACAGAGAGAGAGAGAGACAGACAGAGAGAGACAGACAGAGAGAGACAGACAGAGAGAGACAGACAGAGAGAGACAGAGAGAGACACAGAGAGAGAGAGAGAGAGAGAGAGGCCAGGTTAGCTGTGTCAGTCGTGCCCTGGGAGTCCGAGCCACAAAATCTAAATTATTTGATTTAAAAAATAAATAATCTTTAAAATTATTTCGAACTGTGTCACCTCAGAACATGTGACTGTTGCAGACGACTCAATCCGAGACACAGCTGCCTGTTCTGTTAACCCCCCCGCGCAGGACGTGTTCTGTTCCCGGGGTCTCAGAGACAACCATCAACCAGAGCTGCTGGGGCATACCACTATGGAAGAAAGCAGGGGTGGACCTCAACCCCACTGGACTCTAGGAATACAGGATTTACAGTACTCAGTCACTGTCTTTGTACCTGAACACAGGAACTGTGTGAACTGGATAGAAATGGGAAGAAATGAATGTTATTACAGTATCTTCAATGACTCTGCGTTCGCGTTCTAACCAGTGAAGTCTCTATATGGCTGTTCTTAGGTATTTAGGTTCACTTTATAGTCCTTAGCCAGATGCTAGCACAGCTAAAGAAAATGTAATTGGGGACGTCAAAGAGATGTGCAAAGCTCCATAAAGTCGAGCTAAACCTCTTTTATTTATGAAGTGCAGCTCTGTGCCACACGCTAATGCTTCCCCCTGCACCTGCTGTCCAAGAACTCATTGGTTCCCGCCTCTGTGACAGAACGACAGGGTAATCAGGGGGAACTAAGCGCCAGCGCTCTCCCCGTCGCTCCGCACGCTCGCTGGGTGTCTGACTGTCTGCCAGGCGGGCACACCTTGCCAAGCCAGCTCCCTATGCAGCATTCTCTTACATTGCCTCACGTTAACTCGCAGTGATGTTGACCCCAAAACGTTGCTGATATGTTCCGGCTGTGGCTTGTGGCAGCCGGGTGACGTTGTGGGAACGTTGCGGCGGAGCTGAGGGGATGTTTTTGATCCTCTCTTTGTAGAGGAACTTTGATTGAAGACAAGCATGAGCGCGCTGCCGGGGCCAGTGCCAACACACATCATTACTGCGGGGTTCACTCCCTCTGCCAAAAACACACACAGGCTTCCAGGCACACACACACACACACTCTCATAAACACTTGAACTCAAATCTCTCTCACTGACAAACACTAAAACATACACTCATAAACACGATGTGTGGTGCGAGATGCAAGAGTAGGAAGTTGAGGGGGGAAGTTTCGACTCAGCCAATGGCCATTCTCACATTCTTCTCCTTCCTCTTGAGAACCCCTTCAGTTCTCCCTTCCTCCCTACAGTTCTCCCTCCTTCCTTCCTTCCCTTTCATCCTTTTATAGCTGTTCCACATTCATGGACATTGGGAGCATTTGTTATTGTTTGATGACGGTCCAGGGTGGGGAAGAAGGGTGGAGCGGAGCGGAGAGGAGAAGAGAGGAGAAGAGCGGAGCGAAGGACACATGAAAGATGAGACACGACCCTGTTGACCTCTCAGATTTACCGGCCGGGATGGGGGGGAAGAAGGGGAGGGGTCGTTGCTGTGGCAAAATGAAAAGTGCCCGCACAGCAGAGGCAGTAAGCTAATCCCCTGCAGGTGCTCTGCCAAGTCCGGCAGGGGGGTGCCAGGTCTGCCCATTGGCACAGCGGCATATCCCCCCCTTAGAGCTCCTCCAACCCCCTTTATCACCACTGAGGGTGTTTGAGGGCTGAAGCGGAGGGCTGCAGGTGGCAGGGGGGGGGGGGGGGCACGCACTCACATGCGCACACACATACAGAAATACACACACACACACAAACTTCCTACACACGTATACACACTCTTTACAAACACACACATACAGAAATACACACACACACACAAACTTCCTACACACGTATACACACTCTTTACAAACACACACATACAGAAATACACACACACACACAAACTTCCTACACACGTATACACACTCTTTACAAACACACACATACAGAAATACACACACACACACACACAAACTTCCTACACACGTATACACACTCTTTACAAACACACACATACAGAAATACACACACACACACAAACTTCCTACACACGTATACACACTCTTTACAAACACACACATACAGAAATACACACACACACACAAACTTCCTACACACGTATACACACTCTTTACAAACACACACATACAGAAATACACACACACACACAAACTTCCTACACACGTATACACACTCTTTACAAACACACACATACAGAAATACACACACACACACACACAAACTTCCTACACACGTATACACACTCTTTACAAACACACACATACACAAACACTCCTGACACACACAAAGGCCCCTAATCCTGAAATATTGATGCCCGCGGCCATGCCTCAATGAAAGCGAGGAGGGGGAGAAGGTTGGGCAGGGGGTGGAGGTGTGTGGGGGAGGGGGTGGAGGTGTGTGGGGGAGGGGGGATCATGGCAGATTACCCACGCTCCCCTGCTGCCTGCAAGAGGGTCGTTGCATTAAAGGACATCCGATATCCCCGCCTCTCTCCTTTCAAAGCCCCCCCCCCCGGCTGTTGTTGCTGTGTGTGCATTAAGCATTCACACCAGAACGTGAGCCCTTATTCCTCTGCCCCTGTTCACGGCAGCCCGAGCGCAGACCTGCAGACACACAGAGATGCCATGTAGGCCTATTCATTCACTTTCTATAGTAACTAGATCTAGGTGGCTGAGGTGAATGGCTGGGGACAAGTTCATAATGAGGGCAGTGTTATTACAGCAGCCCAGTCCCTCTCTAATGACATCAATCCACCGGGATCAAATAAAGGTTTTAATTGGTTTCCCTTGTATTAGGGCTCCGCATAGATTAGGGGCCTTCGGCGTGCCTGGGTACAAAAGCCAGGGCTGAACACTGAGGAGGGGGGCGGGGGGGGGGGGGGGGGGGGGGGTTGGAAAGACGTGCCAGCCAATTCATGTTTTCGCAATTATGTTTGTGTAACAAAACCCTATTCATTAGCGCAGTCATCGTTTTCTTTTTGTGGAATATTTTATGGCTGTGCCGGCTATCGCCTTGAATATTGATGTTAATGATAGTGTAAGGATCATGTTTTAATTCTCGTCTTTCTCTCTCTCTCTATCTCTCTCTCTATCTCTCTATCTCTCTCTATCTCTCTCTCTCTCTATCTCTCTATTTCTCTCTCTCTCTCTCTCTATCTCTCTCTCTATCTATCTCTCTCTCTCTATATCTCTATCTCTCTATCTCTCTCTCTCTATCTCTCTCTCTCCTCCAGGACGGAGTCTGTAGCAGAGAAAATGCTGACCAACTGGTTCACTTTCCTGCTGTACAAGTTCCTTAAGGTAAACATGCTTACGTACCTGTAAATCATATGTGAGATCAGCTCTGGACAGTTAATAAATCATATCTGTGTTTCCTAGCAAATATCCTCTTCCAGAAGTTATTTGTATGTAGTTCTGTACTGGATTGAAACAATTAGTAAGTGACCATCATCAAGGTCTTTGCTGATGAGTTAAATCTGCAATCTGTGTGGTAGTAAGAAACAAGGAGGTGTAGAATACCCCAAAGTGAGAGCTTGCTACCCTCCGCTCTCTCTCTCCTCCTCTCCACTCATCCTTTTCCATCAGACTGGAGGGAAGGGGAGACACTGATAGATAGCATGTCTCCTACGTGTGATGAACGACAGAGTTTGGAGAAGGGTTTGGTCGGGGGAGTGTGTCTTGCAAACATCACTCACCGTATAGCTATAAAAACTTTCCCAAACTTCACTTGCAAGTTCAACGAAGGTTATTTGGCAGTTGAAGTAGACTATGAAAATGGTATTCGTCTTCGCCACTTTGGGCCAGACATCAAATGTTTTGGATGAGATGGCTGTTGACCAATTTTAAACTTCAACAATCTCCCTCTCTCCCTCTCTCTTTCCCTCTCTCTCTAACTCTCCCTCTCCCTCTCACTCCTTCTCTCTTTCCCTCTGTCTCTCTCTCTCTCCCTCTCTCTTTCCTTCTCTCTCCCTCTCTCTTTCCCTCTCTCTTTCCCTCTCTCTCTCTCTCTCTCTCTCTCTCTCTCTCGTCCTCTCTCCCTCTCTCTCTCTCTGTCTCTCTCTAACTCTCTCGTCCTTCCTCGCTCCCTGCAGGAGTGCGCTGGAGAGCCTCTGTTCTCTCTCTTCTGTGCCATCAAGCAGCAGATGGAGAAGGGTCCTATCGACTCCATCACGGGAGAGGCCCGCTACTCCCTCAGCGAGGACAAGCTCATCAGACAGCAGATCGACTACAAGACTCTGGTGAGACGGGTCGCCGGGCTGGGGCGGAGACGGGGTCTGGGGTGGCAAGCAGACGGGATGTTGAGGGGGCCGTGAGTCACAACCGCCGCCGTCTCTCCGCTCGCCGTGTCTGACAGGAAGAGGGCACGGAGAGCTGACCTCACTTCCTGTGGTGACCTGGAGCTGTCAGTGAGGGAGGGAGGGGAAGATGCTGAGTGCAGCGATGACACGCACGAACTCTCTGTTCCTCAAACTGTTGTTTACCAGTTTCCTTCCAGTCTGTTCCGCTCCACTCTGCATTCCTGTCCTCCTCCTCGGTGACCTGTACAGTCACCAGGGAAAGGCCAGACATGGAGAACACTGTTTACTTTCTCCCTACCTACCTCTCTCTCCTCCTTCCCTCCCTCTCTCCATCCTCTCCACTTCCATTCCCTCCATCTCTCCCTCCCTCCCCCTCCCTCCTCCATGCCTGCACCAGAAATGAAGACTTAGTGAAGAAAGGCCCCAGGCTGGTTTGTAGGGACGGAGACAGAGTTATTTCTGCGGTCTACCAGACGCCTTCCTCTCCATCAATCTGCCCCTCTCCCTCTCAAAGGATTGATGACTCAGGCTTTTTTACAACACCTACTTATTTGCCAACGGTTGGGCGTGTAAAATCAGAGTAGTCCAGCATGGGCCTATAAATGGTTTAATCGTTGGCTCGGTATAAATCTTTTTCTTCTCGACCCCATAATTACAATATGTCAGAAGAAAGTGAAAGTGAGCAGGGTGGAGATGATGATGGTGATGGTGTTGATGATGGTGGTGACGATGATGGTGACGATGATGATGGTGGTGACGATGACGATGGTGTTGATGATGGTGGTGACGATGATGGTGACGATGATGATGGTGGTGACGATGAGGATAATCAGCCACCACTTAACAGCCGTCTCCTTTCCCTCAGTTACACGCACAGCTGGGGAAAGACACAAAATGGCCGACCATCAATCAGTTGCTCAGAATTCCCACCATGCAGAAGTTTGATCACCATCGTCACACGTCACAGCCTATGTCCCAGTTCGAACCTTTGTTCACAACGTTTAAACAAGGTTTAATGATGTTGGTAGTGTAACAGGAGGAGCTCCACCCTACCTACTTTGGTGTGTCATTCCTCTTCATATTTTATTCTGTGTCCTTTATTTGAATTTCCTCTGTTGTTTTCTTTCTGTCATCTCTGCTGCTTGTGACCCCCTAATGTCCACGCCTGGGAGTCGATAAGGTGTCGTCTTGTGCGTCTCCAGGTGGTGAACTGCATCCACCCCGAGAACGAGAAGAGCCCCGAGATCCAGGTGAAGGTGCTGAACTGCGACACCATCAGCCAGGTGAAGGAGAAGATCCTGGATGCCATCTACAAGAACGTCCCCCACTCCCACCGGCAGAAGGCCTCCGACATGGACCTGGGTAAGACTCTCCGTCCTCATTGGTGGAGCTTTCGGGTTCAACGTCACATGACCAGGAAGTAGCGATGTGTGTGAGCCCGTTTGCCTTCCTAAAGCATAGCCCCTTAAACTGAAACAAGGGGAATTCGTTCAACAATCTTGTGCTCTTTGGCTGTCCTGACAGTGGCCATCCTCACTGAGACGACAAAGTGGTGTCTTCTCTAGACCACCAGGAACCTCCTGCACACTTTCTCCAAGGACTCAATGTTCTTTTAGGACCTAACTTTAGACCAATCAAAGCTCTGCCACTGATGGTCTGAGTCGAACGATTGATCTAGTAATCGATTCAGGCGCCCTGGGATCACAAACTCACTGTTCTCTTTAGTTTGAGGCGACAGTCTGAAAAGGGATTAGCCTGTCTTTCACTCTCTGCTGTCCAGGAAGTGTACAGCACCATTTGTCAATTGGTTGTACAGCAGGAAGCTGTATTTCCAGACATTTAATTGGCCGGTAGGCATTTTTTGGTGTATTGAGGAATAACATGCTGATACACACCCTCGGAGTCCAATTCCACAACAATAACAAGGAAACGGTCTCCAGATGAACCTCCCTCATAAACTACATTTAACTCCCCCTCCATCTCTCCCCCCCCCTCCCCCCCCCCCCCCCCCCCCCCCACACACACACACACACACACAGCAGAACCCCTGATGCTGTAGCCCCTGTCTGCCAGCGTTGCCAAGAGAGAGCCATAGTCTTTATGGTTTAATATATCAAAATTGAAAATTGATTATTTTTTTCCGGGGCTCTGGTGTGTTTTAGTAATAGCATATTTATAACTGAGCCCAGAGCTGATCGGAAGGTGGAGGAGAAGGGGGAGGGGCTCCGTCGGGAATTTCCATCTCTGATAAGTGAGGAGATTGGTTTTGGTCGTTTTGACAAGCGGCCTGGTGTGAAATTGTTTTGCAACCTTTGCCTCGCCTAGCTTTATCTGTGTTATTTTATTATTGTTTTATTATTACAGAGGATTTGAAATAGTCCTTAGGAGACACCGTCGGTGTGTGTACAGTAACGTGTTTCTGTGAGACGTGCCCTTAAGGGCTGCGTTAAAAAGAAATAGGGTGTCTTTTATATGAAATAATAGACAGAATAAAAAGAACTAGAAAAGAACAACACTTTGATATGAAGGGAGGCACCGCTGCAGTCAACAAGCCCCGATCTCCAGGGTACACACACACACCACCAGCGATCTGTGGGCCTGATAGAGGTAATGGGATTGTGCCAGCTTCCATCTTGCTGCCTCTCCCTGAAACAAATTGGAGTGGAGTGTTTCTGAAGCAGTCAGGTATTGTTTTTAATTCCCTCTGCTGCATCCTGCTCCCCCGGGGGCCTGGGGGGGGGGGGGGCAGGGGGGGGCAGGGCATGAGAAAGCAGCGTGCGAGCCCATTATGTGGGTGTGTATACTGTAAATGCGAGTGCCATACATATTGGTTTGTGTGTGCTCGTTTATTTGAGCTAGTGTGTTTACATGTTCTCCTGGTGCCTCTGTCCCAGCCTCCCTTCTTGGATAGATCTCTACCAGAGCCCCAGTCTCTCCCAGCCCTCCCAGAAACCCTTATCTGTTCTCCACTGTGGAGTCACAGCGAGGACAACCAGGAGGGATTTAGGAAATCGGGGCAATCTAGGCTTGTTCCCTTTTCTCTTCTCTGAGTTATTTTCTTCTTCACCTTTCTTCTCTCCCTCTCTTTCCCCTTCGTTCTCTTGTCTTTGTTTGTCGCTCGTCCACTGGAGACTCTTCATTTGCATGTTTATAGAAAAACATACTGTACCAACTAGTCTGTTCCTGGAGATCTGTGGATGGACAAGTTATTCAGGTGATCCTCCCAAGACCTGTCCCATCAGCGTCTGGGTGATTGCAGCTTTGTTTGGTGTCGTTTGTGACTGGAAGAGAAGAGTGGGCGACTCTCAGAGACACCGCTGCACATAGCGGATTGGTGTATCTGATAGAAAGTAAACAATGGGAAAATCACCTCCTTGTTTGGTCCTTGATGGAGGCTGTTTTGTCATTGAAATTGCCAGAATGTGCTTTTATCTCACAGGGACGAGGGCTGTTGTCTTGATGCCGCTGTGGAGGGGCTGGATGGAGACGGCTGGGTGTGTTCCTCCGGGTGGTGCAGAGAGAGAGAGAGAGAGAGAGAGAGAGGGATCTTTCTGTGGTACATAGTAAACAACCACACTGTGTTGAGGGCGGCAGTGAGTTTGAGGAAGTGAGGGCTGTGTTGTGTTTTGTAAAGCTCTCTCTTGAAGTTGCTTTGGATAAAAGCGTCTGCTAAAATGCATAAATGTTGAGGGCAGCGGTGAGGTTGAGGAAGTGAGAGCTGTGTTGAGGGCAGTGGTGAGGTTGAGAAAGTGAGGACTATGTTGAGGGCAGCGCTGAGGTTGAGGAAGTGAGGGCTGTGTTGAGGGCAGCGCTGAGGTTGAGGAAGTGAGGGCTGTGTTGAGGGCAGCGCTGTTGTTGAGGAAGTGAGGGCTGTGTTGAGGGCAGGGGTGGTGGCTGGCTCTGAGCTTCCGTGGGTCTTCAGGTTCTCTCTGATGCCCCCAGCAATAACAATAAGAGTGGGCTCAGCAGGAGGCTTAGCACGGTCGATGAGGTTGTGAGGAGAGGAGGTTTGGGGGGAGGGGGGGGGGGGGGTCTGATGAAAAAGGAAGTGCTGGCCCCTCAGCTAGTGGCTGTAATCACGGCCATCGATCGGGCTCTCCGAGAGAGGGGCCCCCGCTACCTCCGACAAAGCAGTGAGAGAGTGATTAATTTTCCTTTCCTTTTCTCTCCCACTATCTGGAGCTGCATCCTTTCTTTGATTTCTCTGTCTCTCTCTCTCCCCTCTCTCCCTCTCTCTCCCCTCTCTCCCTCTCTCTCCCCTCTCTCCCTCTCTCTCTCCCCTCTCTCTCCCCTCTCTCTCTCTCTCTCTCTCCCCTCTCTCTCCCTCTCTCCCCTCTCTCCCTCTCTCTCCCCTCTCTCCCTCTCTCTCCCTCTCTCTCCCCTCTCTCCCTCTCTCTCCCCTCTCTCCCTCTCTCTCCCTCTCTCTCCCCTCTCTCCCCTCTCTCCCTCTCTCCCTCTCTCTCCCTCTCTCTCCCCTCTCTCCCCTCTCTCCCCTCTCTCCCTCTCTCCTCTCTCTCCCTCTCTCTCCCCTCTCTCCCCTCTCTCCCTCTCTCCCTCTCTCTCCCTCTCTCTCCCCTCTCTCTCCCCTCTCTCCCTCTCTCCCTCTCTCTGTCTACTTATCCCCTTTCTTACTTTGTGTCCCATGGCCAGATAGCGATAGTTTGTCTCAGAATGATAAGCTTACATAAAGATTGCAGAGTCAATCCTCTCATAACCTCTCTCTCACACAACATTTTGTTAGAGATAGTGACAGCAGCTTTTGTTCTTTTGACATAACACAGTAAAGGGTTTAAACCCAGGAGGGCTAGATGCTGCACCAGGTACATGAATGTTCAGCAAACCTCTACACTTCTCTAAACACTACTCACCTCTAGTCCTCCTTGATATTTTACGGGATCTCAGATCAGATCTTAGCAGATGCACAGCTGGTATGGAGCTCTGGTTAACTGTTTGTACAGCGTAGTGTTCGCTACAGGTTTGAGGTAGCCAAGGTTTCTTCAATTTTTTTCTCCCGTTGGGAGTTTTTCTGGGAGATTTTCCTTGTCTTCCTTGAGGGTTTAGGTTGGTTGAGGGGCAGTTCTATGGGCGCATGTAAAGCCCTCTGTGACATGCTTGCGTTTAGAAAGGGCTATACAAATACATTTGATTTGATTTAAACTGTGGAGGTGTCGGTGCAGCTCACTGTGTCCTTGTCCCAACCTACAGAGTGGCGTCAGGACCGCGGCCAGAGGATCATCCTGCAGGACGAGGACGTCACCACCAAGATCGAGAGCGACTGGAAGAGACTCAACATGCTATGTCACTACCTGGTAAACGCATCTCGCTTTCCACAACAGCTGATTGTCTTTAACACACTCACATTAGGAAACCATATGTATGACGCACACATATGTTGGCTTCTCTGCGGTGTGGATGGTTCGTGTGGTGGTTTGGACTGTCCAGGGGTGGGTGGGATGTCATTATAAACTAGCAATCACAAGATCCGATGTATTTCGTGGTCAGATAAATCGACAGGATAGAAACATGGCTGAGGTGATTTCTTCCGGAGTGTTTTGATGATATGGATGGTGGCCTTCCCATGAAATTCATATTTCATGAAGTCTGGACTAAACCCTGAAAGCTCATTCCTGCTCCCTCTGGCTCTAATCAGACAGGAGCTACCTGGGCCCAGGCTCATACATGTTTCATTAAATATATTACCTCGCAAAGGTCTCCTTCTGAGAACACACACACATTCATCCTGTCATACTCTCTCACTGACTGCATAGACAAACAACACAGGCATTCTGACACACACACACACACACACACACACACACACACACACACACGTGGTATGTACACAGAGTACATTTTCTCTCTTAAACACACGATCATGTCCGCACATGAACATGTTCTGTTTCCCTCACATGCACTGCTCTCATCAGACAGCCAGAAGGTCTTCTTCTTTTGTTTATTCTCTTAACTGCTTCCCTGCTCCATACCTCAGCCCCTACACTCGCTTCACTCAGCCACGACCTCTCACCCTCTCGCTCAGATCACACACAGACACACACACCATGTGTGATGGGATCTTTGCCAACATTGCGTTTATTTCCGTGATGCGCCGAAAGAAGTGTGTTAAAACGCTAACTTGTTATGATGACGTCACGGTGTGCAATGCTGCCTGTGATTATGACATCACGGTGTGCAAAGCTGGTTATGATTATGACATCACGGTGTGCAAAGATGGCTGTAATTATGACATCACGGTGTGTAAAGCTGGCTGTGATTATAACATCACGGTGTGCAAAGCTGGCTGTGTCTAGGTGGAGGGAGGGGAACTATAGAGTATTAAAGTGAGCCATGTTGTGTTGTGTCTGTGTTGTTCTGTTTAGATGGGGTTCCCAGCATGCCCCTGTGTAAACACACGCGTTTTCAGTCATGTAGCGCGCATGTAGATCTACTCATGCCGTTTGATCATTTACACTGGGTGCTATTGGGAGTCGTGTAACTGTCTGTTTTCATGCTATCTGACATTTATGATGGGCGAAATCAAAGGAATATGGGATTAATCTAAACAGTCGTAAAGGCGTGTGCGCACGTGTGCATGTGTTTAAACCCCCCAGCCAATGGAGGAAGAGTTTCTGAAAGTGTGCGTTGATATGATGATGGCTGACATCGTGGTAAGAACAGTGTTTTAGATCTGAAAATGAGGATCTGGGTAGAACAGACCAAAAGGAGATGGACTTTGAGATATTGTCAAGACGCACAATGAAACGAGTAGATTATCTTGAGCCTGGCAGCATCCTTTCATGTCGAAGCCCACTTAGAAAAACCGAGAATAGTATTAATGCGTTTGATTTCAACCTTTCCGTGAAGAATCTCAAACCGTTCTATCACAGAGCACTAGCTATCCATAGCGTTGCCATAGTTACGCTACGGTACACAAAGGAAAAAAAAATTACGGTGTTGGAAAATTATAAACCGTTCAGAATCTTTCAGAAACCCCAATAATTACAGATTTTTGTCTTGGCAATTACATGTGTTGGGAGAAACCATCAATAACCATCAATAGAGGCTATCACCTTTATATTCATGAGTACCTCCGCTCTCTCCAAGGGGGATATTGGTATGTGATTTCTCCGTGACCCCCCAAGCCTCCCTAATAGACTCTCCTGTCAGAACACTTCCTGGTCATTTAGAAGACGCAGGATTTGATTGACAGGACCCCCCACCAGTCAGCAGCAGGGAGAGGCGGAGATAAGGGCAGGAGAGAGAGCAGCCAGGGCCAGCGATGGGGGTAATCCCTCTGTCTGAGGAGAGGAGATACCATCTGAGGACTGTCTCACACATCCACCAATGCTCAAAAGAGAGACGGACATTCAAAGCGTTGTCGAACGCTCCTCAACGGGGTCACGCGCAAATTCAGAAAGTTGACGTACATCAATAAGGGGAGAAACGTTTACATTCGGATGCACACACACATACACACACACACACGGGTACAGCACTCCATGTCCTGGGGGGTGAGAATCCAATATGGCCACAAGACTCCTGGTCAGAGGAGCGCTGGTGCTGGTCCTCCAGACTGCTGGTCAGAGGAGCGCTGGTGCTGGTCCTCCAGACTGCTGGTCAGAGGAGCGCTGGTGCTGGTCCTCCAGACTGCTGGTCAGAGGACTGGTGCTGGTCCTCCAGACTGCTGGTCAGAGGAGCGCTGGTGCTGGTCCTCCAGACTGCTGGTCAGAGGACTGGTGCTGGTCCTCCAGACTGCTGGTCAGAGGAGCGCTGGTGCTGGTCCTCCAGACCGCTGGTCAGAGGAGCGCTGGTGCTGGTCCTCCAGACTGCTGGTCAGAGGACTGGTGCTGGTCCTCCAGACTGCTGGTCAGAGGACTGGTGCTGGTCCTCCAGACTGCTGGTCAGAGGACTGGTGCTGGTCTTCCATACAGGAGGACTGATGGAGCCGCCCACACTGCTCATTAGAGGAAACAGGAAATGGTTTGAGTGGACTAAGCAGTCCGGCTGCCATCCCAAATAGTTTTTTCACTCTTTTGGAAAGAGAGGGGGGGGGGGGGGAGGGGGCTGGTCCTGCCGCTGTCTAGATTAAATGTCACAGGCGGGGAGCGTGGGCAGAGGCAGAATGGATTAGGTGCTGATTGGAATCGGAGATGAGATAATGAACACAGAAGTTAATTCTTTCTTTTTTTTCTTTTCTCAGCCGTGTGTGGGAGTGAAGGAAGGGGAGGGGGGGAGGGACAGCACCTTATCCTTGACACACACATGCCAAAAAACGACATCAATAAATGGTTCCTCCAAGCTTGTTAGCGAGTCAGGGTGAGGAGATGTGGGGGGGCTGGGGGGGGGGCTGCAGTCGTCCGCCTCGTTGTCAGGGAGGCCTGCTGTGGAATTAAAACTCAATATATCCTCATTAGATTATACGTTAGTTATAATCCTCCGTCGTCATGGTGAAGGGTTAATCCCAGACTGCAGGCTGTTGACGTCTCACCAGCACAGCTCCATTGATGCGCTCCATTGACTAACGTCAAGTTCCCTCGGTCGTGTTTGTCCTTGTGATGTCCTGCAGATCCCCCCCCCGCCTGTCTTGTCGTGACGCTCTCCAGGCACAGACCTCGTGCTCTCAATAGAGTCAGCCCTCATTCTGTCATCTTCATTCGTTTTTATCAAAGCAGCCCAGATGGACACATTGATTCCGATTCTGTCAGAGGAAAAAGGGGGTGAAAAATACAAGTTTGATTTCCTGTTTGGAAACATGAGCGTCGTAGCCTCGAGCACAGCTCTGATATTCAGCTAGTCTGCTCCGTCCATCGCAGTATTCCTCCTCTCTCCTCCTCTCACCTCCTCCTAACCCACTCCAGTCCAGCTCTCTCGCCCCTTGTCCGTCCACCCTCTCTCTCCTCTCTTCCTTAATCCTCTCTTCCCAATATGATTTCCCCGAACACACACACACACACACACTCTCCCTCATTCCTCATTTCATTATGCCATGTAGACAACAAGCAGGGTTAGTGACGAGGGAGCATGTTTTAGGGCGCAGGGCCCCAGGGTACCAGCCTTCAGGGCCTTCTGGCTCCTCTTCTGATATCAACACATTATACACAAGGAGCAGGGCGGGAAAAGATGGGGAAATAATGTCATAATCAAATGAAGCCCCCCTCCTCTCTCTCACACACATGCGCACACACACATGCACACACACACACACACACACACCAGGACCCTCCTCATCCCTTTTCCCCATCCAGCCCTCCCACTCTATCGTAAAGATCACTTCAATTAACCCTGTCTCAGCCAGAGGGGATGTGGGTGGGCTTATGCAGACTAGGGGAGGGGCGAGGGGTTAAGGTGTGGAGAGAGGGGGAGGGAAGGAGGGAGATGGAGGGCTGTGCTGAGGGAAAGGGAAGGGGGAGAGGTGGGGGGAGGGAGGGAGTGATGGGGGGTGGGTTGGGGTGGGGGGAGGGGTCAAGGCACTCTCCCAGTTGTTGTAATTGATTCCGTTCCTTGTTGATTGGGGGTTTGGGCCCTCTCTCTCCTCCCTCCCTCTCTCTCTCCCTCTCTCTCTCCTCCCTCTCTTCCTCCCTCCCTCCCTCCCTCTCCTCCCCCCCCCCCCCTCCCTCTCTCTCTCTGAGTAATGGTATTATTGAAAAGGGAGCCTGGGATGTCCCAGCCCAGGGCTGGCCTAACATTAACACACACTCACACACACACCCTGTCACTCAACGTGTGTGTGTGTGTGTGGGGGGGGGGGGGGGCTGAACTGCAAGCTAATTAAACCTCCTCCCCCCCTTAGCCTCCACACTGTAATGGATGATGTGAAACATACATGCTGCCACCTTTCACGTAGGGCGTCATGATCCATGTCTCGTATTACTGTCCCAGCTCTCTTGAGAGCTGCTGTTCACAAGGCCTGGAGTTGGACGAGAACAGACGCTGCTGTTGGTTGTTGTTGGGGTGCTGAAGCTAATGGGTGTGTGCTGTGTTTTGTCCTGTGTGCAGGTGCCTGAGAACTCTGTGGTGGCTCTGGTCCCCAAGCAGGTGACAGCCTACAATTCCGTCAACAACTCTACTGTGTCCAGAACCTCCGCCAGCAAATACGGTATGACTCACACACGCACTCACACACGCACTCACACACACACACAATCACACACACTCACTCACACACTCAGGTAGACACAAAGTGAATTCCCTGTCGCACCCTCTCCTGCGCCAGGTTTTTAATTATGTTTACAGCCATTGCAAAAACCCTTGTCTAAACTCCCTGTCAGCGTCCCCTCCAGAGACCATCCTGCAGGGGGCACTAGCCATCCCTCAAACATGGCTCCACCTCTGACACTACCACAACAACGATTAGCGAGACCGCACCCAGCCTCCAGGCGGGGTTAGCATTTAGCTAGCATTAGCCAAGGTATCACCCTTGGTAACAGGTAGAAAACTAGGCCCCGAGTGGTGCTAAACTGGACCGGAGGGAGGGGAGGGGACTGGGAGAGAAGGATGGAGGAAGAAAAGGGGAAAGAAAAGAGAAGGACATTGCACTCTACTCGTCTCGCCAGGATTCCAGACAGCCCCCCCCCCCCCCCCCCCCCCCATCTGTCACATCTCTGTCCTTGTTCTGTTGAACCTGTGAAAAGCCATCCAATCCAAACCCTGATCAAAGGGAGTCCGGTGCGCCCGCCACAAACACTTGAGACACATCAAAAACGCCAACTAGCGTTATGAGCATTGCTTCATCTCCATACCATCTCACCTCACTCTGCCTCGCCAATCAGAACACAGCAGCAGAGAAGGGTGTGAAAGAAAGGGAGGGAGATGGAAGGAGACAAAATGCCACACATCTCTTCACTTTCTATGGGAATTGACTCAAAAGAGAGAGAAGCACTTCATCACGGGCCAGTAGAGCCAGCGAAGAGAGACTTTGAACTCCCCGGAACACAATGGACCCAGGCTGGAGTCACGACAACCCCAACCTGCTGCTCGCTGGGAAGGAGAGGGGGAGAGAGGGGGGGGAAGAGGGAGGGGGGGGGGGGAGCGGGACAGAGGGAGGGGGAGAGAGGGAGGGGTGGCAGAATATGTATGACACAATCAAGAAGGAGGGATGGAGATCAGAAGGAGAAAGGAAAGATGCAGAGGAAGGTGTAGAGAGGCACAGTGAAGCGTGGCCTTAGAGGATGGCGATGGGGGGAAGCGAGAAAAAAGAAAGAAAAACCCCTGTAAGGACTACGTAGAGAGGAGGCCAGTGCTGGGTGACTGGTTAAAGGAGAGAAAGGGTGGAACTGAGGATGATTGATGGAGAAAGGGGGGTGTTACAAACCTTCTTTCTCAATCAAGCAGTGTCTGGCAAGTAGTGTTTCAGAGAAGATGCTATGTGTGCAGAAA
>NW_025813833.1:0-51974 GCF_021917145.1 Hypomesus transpacificus | reverse complement strand
GAGATGGCTGTTGACCAATTTTAAACTTCAACAATCTCCCTCTCTCCCTCTCTCTTTCCCTCTCTCTCTAACTCTCCCTCTCCCTCTCACTCCTTCTCTCTTTCCCTCTCTCTCTCTTCTCCCTCTCTCCTCTCCTTCTCTCTCCCTCTCTCTTTCCCTCTCTCTTCCTCTCTCTCTCTCTCTCTCTCTCTCTCCTCTCTCGTCCTCTCCTCTCTCTCTCTCTGTCTCTCTCTAACTCTCTCGTCCTTCCTCGCTCCCCTGCAGGAGTGCGCTGGAGAGCCTCTGTTCTCTCTCTTCTGTGCCATCAAGCAGCAGATGGAGAAGGGTCCCTATCGACTCCATCACGGGAGAGGCCCGCTACTCCCTCAGCGAGGACAAGCTCATCAGACAGCAGATCGACTACAAGACTCTGGTGAGACGGGTCGCCGGGCTGGGGCGGAGACGGGGTCTGGGGTGGCAAGCAGACGGGATGTTGAGGGGGGCCGTGAGTCACAACCGCCGCCGTCTCTCCGCTCGCCGTGTCTGACAGGAAGAGGGCACGGAGAGCTGACCTCACTTCCTGTGGTGACCTGGAGCTGTCAGTGGGAGGGAGGGGAGGGGAAGATGCTGAGTGCAGGATGACACGCACGAACTCTCTGTTCCTCAACTGTTGTTTACCAGTTTCCTTCCAGTCTGTTCCGCTCCACTCTGCATTCCTGTCCTCCTCCTCGGTGACCTGTACAGTCACCAGGGAAAGGCCAGACATGGAGAACACTGTTTACTTTCTCCCTGACCTACCTCTCTCTCCTCCTTCCCTCCCTCTCTCCATCCTCTCCACTTCCATTCCCTCCATCTCTCCCTCCCTCCCCCTCCCTCCTCCATGCCTGCACCAGAAATGAAGACTTAGTGAAGAAGAAGGCCCCAGGCTGGTTTGTAGGGACGGAGACAGAGTTATTTCTGCGGTCTACCAGACGCCTTCCTCTCCATCAATCTGCCCCTCTCCCTCTCAAAGGATTGATGACTCAGGCTTTTTTACAACACCTACTTATTTGCCAACGGTTGGGCGTGTAAAATCAGAGTAGTCCAGCATGGGCCTATAAATGGTTTAATCGTTGGCTCGGTATAAATCTTTTTCTTCTCGACCCCATAATTACAATATGTCAGAAGAAAGTGAAAGTGAGCAGGGTGGAGATGAATGATGGTGATGGTGTTGATGATGGTGGTGACGATGATGGTGACGATGATGATGGTGGTGACGATGACGATGGTGTTGATGATGGTGGTGACGATGATGGTGACGATGATGATGGTGGTGACGATGAGGATAATCAGCCACCACTTAACAGCCGTCTCCTTTCCCTCAGTTACACGCACAGCTGGGGAAAGACACAAAATGGCCGACCATCAATCAGTTGCTCAGAATTCCCACCATGCAGATGTTTGATCACCATCGTCACACGTCACAGCCTATGTCCCAGTTCGACCTTTGTTCACAACGTTTAAAACAAGGTTTAATGATGTTGGTAGTGTAACAGGAGGAGCTCCACCCTACCTACTTTGGTGTGTCATTCCTCTTCATATTTTATTCTGTGTCCTTTATTTGAATTTCCTCTGTTGTTTTCTTTCTGTCATCTCTGCTGCTTGTGACCCCCTAATGTCCACGCCTGGGAGTCGATAAGGTGTCGTCTTGTGCGTCTCCAGGTGGTGAACTGCATCCACCCCGAGGAACGAGAAGAGCCCCGAGATCCAGGTGAAGGTGCTGAACTGCGACACCATCAGCCAGGAGAAGGAGAAGATCCTGGATGCCATCTACAAGAACGTCCCCCACTCCCACCGGCAGAAGGCTCCGACATGGACCTGGGTAAGACTCTCCGTCCTCATTGGTGGAGCTTTCGGGTTCAACGTCACATGACCAGGAAGTAGCGATGTGTGTGAGCCCGTTTGCCTTCCTAAATGCATAGCCCCCTTAAACTGAAACAAGGGGAATTCGTTCAACAATCTTGTGCTCTTTGGCTGTCCTGACAGTGGGCCATCCTCACTGAGACGACAAAGTGGTGTCTTCTCCTAGACCACCAGGAACCTCCTGCACACTTTCTCCAAGGACTCAATGTTCTTTTAGGACCTAACTTTAGACCAATCAAAGCTCTGCCACTGATGGTCTGAGTCGAACGATTGATCTAGTAATCGATTCAGGCGCCCTGGGATCACAAACTCACTGTTCTCTTTAGTTTGAGGCGACAGTCTGAAAAGGGATTAGCCTGTCTTTCACTCTCTGCTGTCCAGGAAGTGTTACAGCACCATTTGTCAATTGGGTTGTACAGCAGGAAGCTGTATTTCCAGACATTTAATTGGCCGGTAGGCATTTTTTGGTGTATTGAGGAATAACATGCTGATACACACCCTCGGAGTCCAATTCCACAACAATAACAAGGAAACGGTCTCCAGATGAACCTCCCTCATAAACTACATTTAACTCCCCCTCCATCTCCCCCCCTCCCCCCCCTCCCCCCCCCCCCCCCCCCCCCCCCCCCCACACACACACACACACACACAGCAGAACCCCTGATGCTGTAGCCCCTGTCTGCCAGCGTTGCCAAGAGAGAGCCATAGTCTTTATGGTTTAATATATCAAAATTGAAAATTGATTATTTTTTTCCGGGGCTCTGGTGTGTTTTAGTAATAGCATATTTATAACTGAGCCCAGAGGCTGATCGGAAGGTGGGAGGAGAAGGGGGAGGGGCTTCCGTCGGGAATTTCCATCTCTGATAAGTTGAGGAGATTGGTTTTTGGTCGTTTTGACAAGCGGCCTGGTGTGAAATTGTTTTGCAACCTTTGCCTCGCCTAGCTTTATCTGTGTTATTTTTATTATTGTTTTATTATTACAGAGGATTTGAAATAGTCCTTAGGAGACACCGTCGGTGTGTGTACAGTAACGTGTTTCTGTGAGACGTGCCCTTAAGGGCTGCGTTAAAAAGAAATAGGGTGTCTTTTATATGAAATAATAGACAGAATAAAAAGAACTAGAAAAGAACAACACTTTGATATGAAGGGAGGCACCGCTGCAGTCAACAAGCCCCGATCTCCAGGGTACACACACACACCACCAGCGATCTGTGGGCCTGATAGAGGTAATGGGATTGTGCCAGCTTCCATCTTGCTGCCTCTCCCTGAAACAAATTGGAGTGGAGTGTTTTCTGAAGCAGTCAGGTATTGTTTTTAATTCCCTCTGCTGCATCCTGCTCCCCCGGGGGCCTGGGGGGGGGGGGGGGCAGGGGGGGGCAGGGCATGAGAAAGCAGCGTGCGAGCCCATTTATGTGGGTGTGTATACTGTAAATGCGAGTGCCATACATATTGGTTTGTGTGTGCTCGTTTATTTGAGCTAGTGTGGTTTACATGTTCTCCTGGTGCCTCTGTCCCAGCCTCCCTTCTTGGATAGATCTCTACCAGAGCCCCAGTCTCTCCCAGCCCTCCCAGAAACCCTTATCTGTTCTCCCACTGTGGAGTCAACAGCGAGGACAACCAGGAGGGATTAGGAAATCGGGGCAATCTAGGGCTTGTTCCCTTTTTCTCTTCTCTGAGTTATTTTCTTCTTCAACCCTTTCTTCTCTCCCTCTCTTTCCCCTTCGTTCTCTTGTCCTTTGTTTGTCGCTCGTCCACTGGAGACTCTTCATTTGCATGTTTTATAGAAAAACATACTGTACCAACTAGTCTGTTCCTGGAGATCTGTGGATGGACAAGTTATTCAGGTGATCCTCCCAAGACCTGTCCCATCAGCGTCTGGGTGATTGCAGCTTTGTTTGGTGTCGTTTGTGACTGGAAGAGAAGAGTGGGCGACTCTCAGAGACAACCGCTGCACATAGCGGATTGGTGTATCTGATAGAAAGTAAACAATGGGAAAATCACCTCCTTGTTTGGTCCTTGATGGAGGCTGTTTTGGTCATTGAAATTGCCAGAATGTGGCTTTTATCTCACAGGGACGAGGGCTGTTGTCTTGATGCCGCTGTGGAGGGGCCTGGATGGAGACGGCTGGGTGTGTTCCTCCGGGTGGTGCAGAGAGAGAGAGAGAGAGAGAGAGAGGGATCTTTCTGTGGTACATAGTAAACAACCACACTGTGTTGAGGGCGGCAGTGAGTTTTGAGGAAGTGAGGGCTGTGTTGTGTTTTGTAAAGCTCTCTCTTGAAGTTGCTTTGGATAAAAGCGTCTGCTAAAATGCATAAATGTTGAGGGCAGCGGTGAGGTTGAGGAAGTGAGAGCTGTGTTGAGGGCAGTGGTGAGGTTGAGAAAGTGAGGACTATGTTGAGGGCAGCGCTGAGGTTGAGGAAGTGAGGGCTGTGTTGAGGGCAGCGCTGAGGTTGAGGAAGTGAGGGCTGTGTTGAGGGCAGCGCTGTTGTTGAGGAAGTGAGGGCTGTGTTGAGGGCAGGGGTGGTGGCTGGCTCTGAGCTTCCGTGGGTCCTTCAGGTTCTCTCTGATGCCCCCAGCAATAACAATAAGAGTGGGCTCAGCAGGAGGCTTAGCACGGTCGATGAGGTTGTGAGGAGAGGAGGTTTGGGGGGAGGGGGGGGGGGGGTCTGATGAAAAAGGAAGTGCTGGCCCCTCAGCTAGTGGCTGTAATCACGGCCATCGATCGGGCTCTCCGAGAGAGGGGCCCCCGCTACCTCCGACAAAGCAGTGAGAGAGTGATTAATTTTCCTTTCCTTTTCTCTCCCACTATCTGGAGCTGCATCCTTTCTTTGATTTCTCTGTCTCTCTCTCTCCCCTCTCTCCCTCTCTCTCCCCTCTCTCCCTCTCTCTCCCCCTCTCCTCCCTCTCTCTCTCCCCTCTCTCTCCCCTCTCTCTCTCTCTCTCTCTCCCCTCTCTCTCCCTCTCTCCCCCTCTCTCCCTCTCTCTCCCCTCTCTCCCTCTCTCTCCCCTCTCTCTCTCCCCTCTCTCCCTCTCTCTCCCCTCTCTCCCTCTCTCTCCCTCTCTCTCCCCTCTCTCCCCTCTCTCCCTCTCTCCCTCTCTCTCCCTCTCTCTCCCCTCTCTCCCCTCTCTCCCCTCTCTCCCTCTCTCCTCTCTCTCCCTCTCTCTCCCCTCTCTCCCCTCTCTCTCCTCTCTCCCTCTCTCTCCTCCTCTCTCTCCCCTCTCTCTCCCCTCTCTCCCCTCTCTCCTCCTCTCTCTGTCTACTTATCCCCTTTCTTACTTTGTGTCCCATGGCCAGATAGCGATAGTTTGTCTCAGAATGATAAGCTTACATAAAGATTGCAGAGTCAATCCTCTCATAACCTCTCTCTCACACAACATTTTGTTAGAGATAGTGACAGCAGCTTTTGTTCTTTTGACATAACACAGTAAAGGGTTTAAACCCAGGAGGGCTAGATGCTGCACCAGGTACATGAATGTTCAGCAAACCTCTTACACTTCTCTAAACACTACTCACCCTCTAGTCCCTCCTTGATATTTTACGGGATCTCAGATCAGATCTTAGCAGATGCACAGCTGGTATGGAGCTCTGGTTAACTGTTTGTACAGCGTAGTGTTCGCTACAGGTTTGAGGTAGCCAAGGTTTCTTCAATTTTTTTTCTCCCGTTGGGAGTTTTTCTGGGAGATTTTCCTTGTCTTCCTTGAGGGTTTAGGTTGGGTTGAGGGGCAGTTCTATGGGCGCATGTAAAGCCCTCTGTGACATGCTTGCGTTTAGAAAGGGCTATACAAATACATTTGATTTGATTTTAAACTGTGGAGGTGTCGGTGCAGCTCACTGTGTCCTTGTCCCAACCTACAGAGTGGCGTCAGGACCGCGGCCAGAGGATCATCCTGCAGGACGAGGACGTCACCCACCAAGATCGAGAGCGACTGGAAGAGACTCAACATGCTATGTCACTACCCTGGTAAACGCATCTCGCTTTCCACAACAGCTGATTGTCTTTAACACACTCACATTAGGAAACCATATGTATGACGCACACATATGTTGGCTTCTCTGCGGTGTGGATGGTTCGTGTGGTGGTTTGGGACTGTCCAGGGGTGGGTGGGATGTCATTATAAACTAGCAATCACAAGATCCGATGTATTTCGTGGTCAGATAAATCGACAGGATAGAAACATGGCTGAGGTGATTTCTTCCGGAGTGTTTTGATGATATGGATGGTGGGCCTTCCCATGAAATTCATATTTCATGAAGTCTGGACTAAACCCTGAAAGCTCATTTCCTGCTCCCTCTGGCTCTAATCAGACAGGAGCTACCTGGGCCCAGGCTCATACATGTTTCATTAAATATATTACCTCGCAAAGGTCTCCTTCTGAGAACCACACACACATTCATCCTGTCATACTCTCTCACTGACTGCATAGACAAACAACACAGGCATTCTGACACACACAAACACACACACACACACACACACACACACACACACGTGGTATGTACACAGAGTACATTTTCTCTCTTAAACACACGATCATGTCCGCACATGAACATGTTCTGTTTCCCTCACATGCACTGCTCTCATCAGACAGCCAGAAGGTCTTCTTCTTTTGTTTATTCTCTTAACTGCTTCCCTGCTCCATACCTCAGGCCCCTACACTCGCTTCACTCAGCCACGACCTCTCACCCTCCTCGCTCAGATCACACACAGACACACACACCATGTGTGATGGGATCTTTGCCAACATTGCGTTTATTTCCGTGATGCGCCGAAAGAAGTGTGTTAAAACGCTAACTTGTTATGATGACGTCACGGTGTGCAATGCTGCCTGTGATTATGACATCACGGTGTGCAAAGCTGGTTATGATTATGACATCACGGTGTGCAAAGATGGCTGTAATTATGACATCACGGTGTGTAAAGCTGGCTGTGATTATAACATCACGGTGTGCAAAGCTGGCTGTGTCTAGGTGGAGGGAGGGGAACTATAGAGTATTAAAGTGAGCCATGTTGTGTTGTGTCCTGTGTTGTTCTGTTTAGATGGGGTTCCCAGCATGCCCCTGTGTAAACACACGCGTTTTCAGTCATGTAGCGCGCATGTAGATCTACTCATGCCGTTTGATCATTTACACTGGGTGCTATTGGGAGTCGTGTAACTGTCTGTTTTCATGCTATCTGACATTTATGATGGGCGAAATCAAAGGAATATGGGATTAATCTAAACAGTCGTAAAGGCGTGTGCGCACGTGTGCATGTGTTTAAACCCCCCAGCCAATGGAGGAAGAGTTTCTGAAAGTGTGCGTTGATATGATGATGGCTGACATCGTGGTAAGAACAGTGTTTTAGATCTGAAAATGAGGATCTGGGTAGAACAGACCAAAAGGAGATGGACTTTGAGATATTGTCAAGACGCACAATGAAACGAGTAGATTATCTTGAGCCTGGCAGCATCCTTTCATGTCGAAGCCCACTTAGAAAAACCGAGAATAGTATTAATGCGTTTGATTTCAACCTTTCCGTGAAGAATCTCAAACCGTTCTATCACAGAGCACTAGCTATCCATAGCGTTGCCATAGTTACGCTACGGTACACAAAGGAAAAAAAAATTACGGTGTTGGAAAATTATAAACCGTTCAGAATCTTTCAGAAACCCCAATAATTACAGATTTTTGTCTTGGCAATTACATGTGTTGGGAGAAACCATCAATAACCATCAATAGAGGCTATCACCTTTATATTCATGAGTACCTCCGCTCTCTCCAAGGGGGATATTGGTATGTGATTTCTCCGTGACCCCCCAAGCCTCCCTAATAGACTCTCCCTGTCAGAACACTTCCTGGTCATTTAGAAGACGCAGGATTTGATTGACAGGACCCCCCCACCAGTCAGCAGCAGGGAGAGGCGGAGATAAGGGCAGGAGAGAGAGCAGCCAGGGCCAGCGATGGGGGTAATCCCTCTGTCTGAGGAGAGGAGATACCATCTGAGGACTGTCTCACACATCCACCAATGCTCAAAAGAGAGACGGACATTCAAAGCGTTGTCGAACGCTCCTCAACGGGGTCACGCGCAAATTCAGAAAGTTGACGTACATCAATAAGGGGAGAAACGTTTACATTCGGATGCACACACACATACACACACACACACGGGTACAGCACTCCATGTCCTGGGGGGTGAGAATCCAATATGGCCACAAGACTCCTGGTCAGAGGAGCGCTGGTGCTGGTCCTCCAGACTGCTGGTCAGAGGAGCGCTGGTGCTGGTCCTCCAGACTGCTGGTCAGAGGAGCGCTGGTGCTGGTCCTCCAGACTGCTGGTCAGAGGACTGGTGCTGGTCCTCCAGACTGCTGGTCAGAGGAGCGCTGGTGCTGGTCCTCCAGACTGCTGGTCAGAGGACTGGTGCTGGTCCTCCAGACTGCTGGTCAGAGGAGCGCTGGTGCTGGTCCTCCAGACCGCTGGTCAGAGGAGCGCTGGTGCTGGTCCTCCAGACTGCTGGTCAGAGGACTGGTGCTGGTCCTCCAGACTGCTGGTCAGAGGACTGGTGCTGGTCCTCCAGACTGCTGGTCAGAGGACTGGTGCTGGTCTTCCATACAGGAGGACTGATGGAGCCGCCCACACTGCTCATTAGAGGAAACAGGAAATGG
Source organism: Hypomesus transpacificus (assembly GCF_021917145.1). Classification (NCBI taxonomy): domain Eukaryota; kingdom Metazoa; phylum Chordata; class Actinopteri; order Osmeriformes; family Osmeridae; genus Hypomesus; species Hypomesus transpacificus. The sequence continues at coordinate 43,451 of NW_025813833.1, read as the reverse complement.
TTTGAGTGGACTAAGCAGTCCGGCTGCCATCCCAAATAGTTTTTTCACTCTTTTGGAAAGAGAGGGGGGGGGGGGGGGAGGGGGCTGGTCCTGCCGCTGTCTAGATTAAATGTCACAGGCGGGGAGCGTGGGCAGAGGCAGAATGGATTAGGTGCTGATTGGAATCGGAGATGAGATAATGAACACAGAAGTTAATTCTTTCTTTTTTTTCTTTTCTCAGCCGTGTGTGGGAGTGAAGGAAGGGGAGGGGGGGAGGGACAGCACCTTATCCTTGACACACACATGCCAAAAAACGACATCAATAAATGGTTCCTCCAAGCTTGTTAGCGAGTCAGGGTGAGGAGATGTGGGGGGGCTGGGGGGGGGCTGCAGTCGTCCGCCTCGTTGTCAGGGAGGCCTGCTGTGGAATTAAAACTCAATATATCCTCATTAGATTATACGTTAGTTATAATCCTCCGTCGTCATGGTGAAGGGTTAATCCCAGACTGCAGGCTGTTGACGTCTCACCAGCACAGCTCCATTGATGCGCTCCATTGACTAACGTCAAGTTCCCTCGGTCGTGTTTGTCCTTGTGATGTCCTGCAGATCCCCCCCCCCGCCTGTCTTGTCGTGACGCTCTCCAGGCACAGACCTCGTGCTCTCAATAGAGTCAGCCCTCATTCTGTCATCTTCATTCGTTTTTATCAAAGCAGCCCAGATGGACACATTGATTCCGATTCTGTCAGAGGAAAAAGGGGGTGAAAAATACAAGTTTGATTTCCTGTTTGGAAACATGAGCGTCGTAGCCTCGAGCACAGCTCTGATATTCAGCTAGTCTGCTCCGTCCATCGCAGTATTCCTCCTCTCTCCTCCTCTCACCTCCTCCTAACCCACTCCAGTCCAGCTCTCTCGCCCCTTGTCCGTCCACCCTCTCTCTCCTCTCTTCCTTAATCCTCTCTTCCCAATATGATTTCCCCGAACACACACACACACACACACTCTCCCTCATTCCTCATTTCATTATGCCATGTAGACAACAAGCAGGGTTAGTGACGAGGGAGCATGTTTTAGGGCGCAGGGCCCCAGGGTACCAGCCTTCAGGGCCTTCTGGCTCCTCTTCTGATATCAACACATTATACACAAGGAGCAGGGCGGGAAAAGATGGGGAAATAATGTCATAATCAAATGAAGCCCCCCTCCTCTCTCTCACACACATGCGCACACACACATGCACACACACACACACACACACACCAGGACCCTCCTCATCCCTTTTCCCCATCCAGCCCTCCCACTCTATCGTAAAGATCACTTCAATTAACCCTGTCTCAGCCAGAGGGGATGTGGGTGGGCTTATGCAGACTAGGGGAGGGGCGAGGGGTTAAGGTGTGGAGAGAGGGGAGGGAAGGAGGGAGATGGAGGGCTGTGCTGAGGGAAAGGGAAGGGGGAGAGGTGGGGGGAGGGAGGGAGTGATGGGGGGTGGGTTGGGGTGGGGGAGGGGTCAAGGCACTCTCCCAGTTGTTGTAATTGATTCCGTTCCTTGTTGATTGGGGGTTTGGGCCCTCTCTCTCCTCCCTCCCTCTCTCTCTCCTCTCTCTCTCCTCCCTCTCTCTCCCTCCCTCCCTCCCTCTCTCCCCCCCCCCCCCCTCCCTCTCTCTCTCTGAGTAATGGTATTATTGAAAAGGGAGCCTGGGATGTCCCAGCCCAGGGCTGGCCTAACATTAACACACACTCACACACACACCCTGTCACTCAACGTGTGTGTGTGTGTGTGGGGGGGGGGGGGGCTGAACTGCAAGCTAATTAAACCTCCTCCCCCCCTTAGCCTCCACACTGTAATGGATGATGTGAAACATACATGCTGCCACCTTTCACGTAGGGCGTCATGATCCATGTCTCGTATTACTGTCCCAGCTCTCTTGAGAGCTGCTGTTCACAAGGCCTGGAGTTGGACGAGAACAGACGCTGCTGTTGGTTGTTGTTGGGGTGCTGAAGCTAATGGGTGTGTGCTGTGTTTTGTCCTGTGTGCAGGTGCCTGAGAACTCTGTGGTGGCTCTGGTCCCCAAGCAGGTGACAGCCTACAATTCCGTCAACAACTCTACTGTGTCCAGAACCTCCGCCAGCAAATACGGTATGACTCACACACGCACTCACACACGCACTCACACACACACACAATCACACACACTCACTCACACACTCAGGTAGACACAAAGTGAATTCCCTGTCGCACCCTCTCCTGCGCCAGGTTTTTAATTATGTTTACAGCCATTGCAAAAACCCTTGTCTAAACTCCCTGTCAGCGTCCCCTCCAGAGACATCTGCAGGGGGCACTAGCCATCCCTCAAACATGGCTCCACCTCTGACACTACCACAACAACGATTAGCGAGACCGCACCCAGCCTCCAGGCGGGGTTAGCATTTAGCTAGCATTAGCCAAGGTATCACCCTTGGTAACAGGTAGAAACTAGGCCCCGAGTGGTGCTAAACTGGACCGGAGGGAGGGGAGGGGACTGGGAGAGAAGGATGGAGGAAGAAAAGGGGAAAGAAAAGAGAAGACATTGCACTCTACTCGTCTCGCCAGGATTCCAGACAGCCCCCCCCCCCCCCCCCCCCCCCCCCCCCCCCCCATCTGTCACATCTCTGTCCTTGTTCTGTTGAACCTGTGAAAAGCCATCCAATCCAAACCCTGATCAAAGGAGTCCGGTGCGCCCGCCACAAACACTTGAGACACATCAAAAACGCCAACTAGCGTTATGAGCATTGCTTCATCTCCATACCATCTCACCTCACTCTGCCTCGCCAATCAGAACACAGCAGCAGAGAAGGGTGTGAAAGAAAGGGAGGGAGATGGAAGGAGACAAAATGCCACACATCTCTTCACTTTCTATGGGAATTGACTTCAAAAGAGAGAGAAGCACTTCATCACGGGCCAGTAGAGCCAGCGAAGAGAGACTTTGAACTCCCCGGAACACAATGGACCCAGGCTGGAGTCACGACACCCCAACCTGCTGCTGCTGGGAAGGAGAGGGGGAGAGAGGGGGGGGAAGAGGGAGGGGGGGGGGGGAGCGGGACAGAGGGAGGGGGAGAGAGGGAGGGGTGGCAGAATATGTATGACACAATCAAGAAGGAGGGATGGAGATCAGAAGGAGAAAGGAAAGATGCAGAGGAAGGTGTAGAGAGGCACAGTGAAGCGTGGCCTTAGAGGATGGCGATGGGGGGAGCGAGAAAAAAGAAAGAAAAACCCCTGTAAGGACTACGTAGAGAGGAGGCCAGTGCTGGGTGACTGGTTAAAGGAGAGAAAGGGTGGAACTGAGGATGATTGATGGAGAAAGGGGGGTGTTACAAACCTTCTTTCTCAATCAAGCAGTGTCTGGCAAGTAGTGTTTCAGAGAAGATGCTATGTGTGCAGAAAGCTCTGGTTCACGTTGCAGAATGTCAGCCTCTATTACCTGAGAGCAGGTCAGCACTTCCTGCATCACACACACACCCACACACACACTCTCCCGCTTCAATTGCAGACTGTTAAGTTCAAGGAGTCGTTGTTCACACACGCCCTTCATTCCTACACGCTCTTCTGAGGCTCTCGTTCTCTGTCAGTCCTCCGATTCATCCCTCGTTCATCCTTCTCTTCTCTCTGGGCAGGCTGATGTCTACAGCATCAAACCTGGTGCAAACACGCCCTCCTCACTGTCTGGCTGTCTCTCTCTGGCTGGCTGTCTCTCTCTTGCTGGCTGTCTCTCTCTGGCTGTCTCTCTCTGTCTGTCTCTCTCTTTGTCTCTTGTTTCTCTCTCTGGCTGTCTCTCTCTTTGTCTCTTGTCTTTCTCTGGCTGTCTCACTTTGTCTCTCTGGCTGTCTCTCTCTCTTTGTCTCTCTGGCTGTCTCTCTCTTTGTCTCTCTGTCTGTCTCTCTCTTTGTCTCTCTGGCTGTCTCTCTCTTTGTCTCTCTGGCTGTCTCTCTCTTTGTCTCTCTGGCTGTCCCTCTCTTTGTCTCTCTGGCTGTCTCTCTCTTTGTCTCTCTGGCTGTCTCTCTCTTTGTCTCTCTGGCTGTCTCTCTCTTTGTCTCTCTGGCTGTCTCTCTCTTTGTCTCTTTGGCTGTCTTTCTCTCTCTGTCTCTCTGTCTGTGTCTCTCTTTGTCTCTCTGGCTGTCTCTCTCTTTGTCTCTTGTCTGTCTCTCTCTTTGTCTCTTGTCTGTCTCTCTCAGCCAAGCTGATCAATTATTTTCACACTTAGTAAACATTCATTGAGCCGCATGTTTCCAAATGTCATCGGCACTCCTGCCATCGGGGTGGCCCATGCATATTTCATCTGCTCCAACACCTGTTCGATTTTGTGTCCACCACCACCGCATTGTTCCCCGAAGAAGCAATTAAATATTCACCAGACTCGCTGTGTGAAAGTTTCATGTCCAATCTCAAGGCTCAGTAAAACCCCAAACCCCGCTGGTACCAGGAGCACTGTTGTGTTCAGAGTGCAGCTCTGTCTTCAGGGTCTGGCGCCCTGCAAAAACTGTCCATCTAACAGAGTAAACGTCTTGTTTTCACATTTAAAGGCTAGTTGGGCTTGTTTTCTAGTATAAATGGTTTCTCTAGTGACTACATTTAAGTAATTGAAATGTAAAGGTTCCAACTCCACTGCCAGCCACATGTTGTTGTTTTGAAGCATTAGCGAGCTCATTGTGAGTGATGTTGTTGTGGCTGTGCTGTGCTGTGCTCTGGGGCTGACTGTGTCTCCCTTGCTGTGTCTGAACAGAGAACATGATCAAGTACACAGGCAGCCCGGACAGCCTGCGCTCTCGCACGCCCATGATCACCCCCGACCTGGAGAGCGGGGTGAAGGTGTGGCACCTGGTGAAGAACCACGAGCACGGTGACCAGAAGGAGGGCGACCGCGGCAGCAAGATGGTGTCTGAGATCTACCTGACCCGCCTGTTAGCCACCAAGGTAAGGAGCTTGGGTCACCAGAGGGTCACCACAGGGTCACCACAGGGTCACCACAGGGTCACCACAGGGTCACCACAGGGTCACTTGCAAGCCTGAAGCTTTGTCACACACGTAAAAGTCATGACTCGACTCTCTCCCTCTTTCTCTCTGTCTTCATTCACTGGTTCGTTCCACATGACAGAATAAAGTCATTTCAAAACTATTCTTTAAACCCCTGTAGGCTTTGAAGGCAAAGTGAAAATATGCAAATGTCTGTATTTTCTCTTTGGTTCCTGTTGGTGTTGACACTGCGGCACGTCTAATGACGGAGGGAGGGTGAGCCAGCGCCTCTTACAGAGGTGCTCTACACAGAGATATCATCTGGGTGGAAAATCAAATGCCAGAAAATGAGTCTTTGAGCAAATCCCGGCAGCGACGGCCGCTCACAAAGAGAGAAATCAAAAAATAAAAAACTGGTTAATTTGGTTTTGGAGTGAATCGTGACTTTGATCCCACCTCCAAAATCTAATTATCAATCCCATTTCTAATGACCTGCTGCCCTTTCCTCTGTTACAACAGAAGTGTTCCCTTTACCCCAAACACTGCGAGGACACGAAATACAACAAGAGGGAGAGAGAGAGGGGTGGAGAGACGGAGGGAGGGGCGAAGGATCTTGAAGTGTGGGGTTGTAATTTGTGATTAGTGAACATTTCACGCTCTTGGTTTGATCGGCGGTCTCTCTTTGTTTAGCGGTTCAGACGGGAAACACATCGCCTGTTTCTGTTTCTGTGGTTCTATAATTGGAACACTAAGTGGCAGGATTCACTCACACACACACACACAAACACACACAGAGGCTTGTTGGCAGGGCTGGCGAAGGAGGAGACACAAAGAAAAGAAAAGAGCGAGAGAGGGAGAGAGGGAGTGTGTCGTCTGTCATTTCTCCGGGTTCTCGTGTTGGGTGCCAGCCTTCACTGTGGAGCTGTGTAATGAACATGGCAGCGCTGCGTAGGGAGTCACATGTAGAACCACCCAGCAGTCCACACACACACACACACACACACACTGCTGTTGAATCTCCCCCGGCTGGGCACCATCAATCCCTCTGTCTCCACATCTCTCAGCCTCTGACACCGTCAAGTAGCATTCAACATCCATACACACAACGTCACACACACTTGCAGATGCCGTTTAAACACACAGACAGACACACACACAAACTGGCTTGCCCTCTTAGAAAATGCTCTATTTCCCAGTGATTACCCGGACCAGGAATGCAGACGGTGTGTCATATTTTCAGATGGATTGTTTTTGTGAAATAACCAGTTTATCTTGGGGGACCATCTCTCTTGGTGAAAAATGATTGGGCCGACAGCACTGTAATTGACTGCGTTTGGCTTTCACCTCGCCAATAAATACCCCAGGTCGACCGAGAGCTGACGCCTACCATATTAGCTCCATCAGTGTCACTGAGAGAGAGGAGATGGAGGGAGAGAGGGGGGGGAGGGGAGAGAAGGGGGGAGGGGAGGGGGGGGGGCTAGAGAGAGAGATGAGTGGGAGAAGAGAAGGAAAACAGGAAATCAAAGCAGAGGGCTTGATTGCACTCTTGTCCTTCCATCTTCTCTCCATCTTCCTCATCCTCTCCTCATCCTCTCATCCTCTCCTCATCCTCTCCTCATCCTCTCCTCTCCTCCTCTCCTCATCCTCTCCTCAGCCTCTCCCAGCCTCTGTGTTTTCTTCCTATGTTTCCTCTCCTTGACTAAGTGATGAGGTTGTGATAGCTAGCTGTGTGTTTAGCTGGCTTCCACATAGTCTGGTCAGGTGCATCTGATGCTGGAGCACTAGAACTGGCGCTAGCCAGCCGGACCACAGGGACATGAGGATGATGACATCACCATGTGACACCTGGCATTGGCTTAGTGTCATGTGGACTTGTATATCCAGGACAACTTCACACAGTGTGAACTCGCACACACACACACATTACCTCCAGCCCCTGGTTGCTTCTTGTCGCCAGGACGACAGGGGTTTTTGATACAGAAATGTTTTCATCTTCATAGCCAAACGCTTAGCTGTCAGGGATTTGGGACACCGTATTATAGCTGTGATTGTCAGCTAACAGGATCCTCCTCCTCCTCTCATCCTCTCTCATCCTCTCTGCCTCTCTCATCCTCTCTGCCTCTGTCACTGTACCAACCCCCCCCCCCCCCCCCCCCCCCCCCCCCCCCAAAAAAAATATATTCTTTTTTTTGCTGAGCTTGTGCACACCTCATCCAACACAGCCAGTGGCACGCTAGACAGCCGTCTTGTCTTTGCTCTCCTCCTCTCCCTCTCTCCCTCTCTCTCTCTCTCTCTCTCTCTCTCCCTCTTTATCTGTCTCTCTCTGTCTCTCTGTCTCTCTCCCTCCCTCTCTCTCTCCCTCTCTCTCTGTGTCTCTCTGTCTCTCTTTCTCTCTCTCTCCTCATCTGCGCCCTTTCTATCAGCCTGTTTGTTACAAGTGGATTACACCCCCCCCCCCCTTCCTTCCTATCTCTTCTCTCTCTTTCTCTTTCCCTCTCTTTTTTACTCCTCCTTCAAGTCAACAACATTACATCAAATGAGGGTCAGTGTGTTGCAGCGTGCCAATTAATCCCTTTGCTACAAAGAGGCTTAGGAGATGTCCCTCCTGTTCTCAGATATTATTAAAAGTGAACTGTGAAATAACAATTTCCCATCAGAGGCCCCTGACTGAGAGATAGGGAGGCTGGGGGGAGGGTGCAGACCCAGGGAGGGGGAGGAGAGAGGCAGGGGGTGAGGGTGCAGACCCAGAGAGGAGGAAAGAGAGGCTGGGGGGAGGGTGCAGACCCAGGGAGGAGGAGAGAGAGGCTGGGGGGGAGGGTGCAGACCCAGGGAGGAGGAGAGAAAGGCTGGGGGGAGGGTGCAGACCCAGAGAGGAGGAGAGAGAGGCTGGGGGGGAGGGTGCAGACCCAGAGAGGAGGAGAGAGAGGCTGGGGGGAGGGTGCAGACCCAGAGAGGAGGAGAGAGAGGCTGGGGGGAGGGTGCAGACCCAGGGAGGAGGAGAGAGAGGCTGGGGGGAGGGTGCAGACCCAGAGAGGAGGAGAGAGAGGCTGGGGGGGAGGGTGCAGACCCAGAGAGGAGGAGAGAGAGGCTGGGGGGAGGGTGCAGACCCAGAGAGGAGGAGGAGAGAGGCTGGGGGGCGGGTGCAGACCCAGAGAGGAGGAGAGAGAGGCTGGGGGGAGGGTGCAGACCCAGGGAGGAGGAGAGAGAGGCTGGGGGGAGGGTGCAGACCCAGGGAGGAGGAGAGAGAGGCTGGGGGGAGGGTGCAGACCCAGAGAGGAGGAGAGAGAGGCTGGGGGGAGGGTGCAGACCCAGACAGGAGGAGAGAGAGGCTGGGGGGAGGGTGCAGACCCAGGGAGGAGGAGAGAGAGGCTGGGGGGAGGGTGCAGACCCAGAGAGGAGGAGAGAGAGGCTGGGGGGAGGGGTGCAGACCCAGAGAGGAGGAGAGAGAGGCTACAGGAGAGGACACATTATCTGGGAGCCTGATAGGATGTTGGGAATATGCAGATTTCAGCCAGCAGGGGTTCTTCCACTGGGCAGCTCAGAAGGGTGTGTTTAGATCTGGTTAGTTATCTGGGATACATTTCCCAGTGTATGCTTGTGTTGACATCACTCGCCCATTTACACTTTGTCTCCTTCCTCTCTCTCTTTCCCTCCCCTCACCCTCTCCTTTCTCTCTATTTTGCGTCTTCTCTATTTTGCGACCTCTCTCTCACCCTCTCCTCTATAGGGCACGTTACAGAAGTTTGTGGACGACCTGTTTGAGACCATCTTCAGCACGGCCCACCGGGGCAGCGCCCTCCCGCTCGCCATCAAGTACATGTTTGACTTCCTGGACGAGCAGGCGGACAGACACAGCATCCACGACCCGCATGTGAGGCACACCTGGAAGAGCAACTGGTGAGAGATGCTGCCCTCTACCTTCACCTCCCCCTTTACCTCCCCCTCCCCCGCTCCCCCTTTACCTCCACCTCCCCCCTCCCCCTTTACCTCCCCCTCCACCTCCCCCTTTACCTCCACCTCCCCCCCTCCCCCCTTTACCTCCCCCTCCACCTCCCCCTTTACCTCCCCGCTCCCCCTTTACCTCCCCCTCCCCGCTCCCCCTTTACCTCCCCCTCCACCTCCCCCTTTACCTCCTGGTCCCCCTTTACCTCCACCTCCCCCTTTACCTCCCCGTCCCCCTCCACCTCCCCCTCCACCTCTCCCTCCCCGCTCCCCTTTTACCTCCCCCTCCCCCCTCCCCCTTTACCTCCACCTCCCCCTTTACCTCCCGGTCCCCCTCCCCCCCTCCCCCTTTACCTCCACCTCCCCCTTTACCTCCCCCTCCCCGCTCCCCTTTTACCTCCCCCTCCCCCTTTACCTCCCCCTCCACCTCCCCCTTTACCTCCCGGTCCCCCTCCCCCCCTCCCCCTTTACCTCCACCTCCCCCTTTACCTCCCCGTCCCCCTCCACCTCTCCCTCCACCTCCACCTCCCTCCATCTGTAAACCACAGAGGGGAGGGGGGAAAATATTCATTAAAAGCCAACCACTATTAGCAGCCAGATCTGATATTATCACGTTTACTGGTGCCAAGGCGCCCCGTCGCCACGGAAATCGCTGTGGCGATGAACGGGGAGAGGGTTAGGGGAAGGAGAGGGGGCAAGGTGAAGGAAGTGGGGACTAAATTAATATCCTTGGGTTAATTAAGATGGTGTCCCCCCTGCTCTGGAGAGCTGTAGGGGTTAACGAGGCAGGAGTGGAATCAGGAAGGGGGGGGGGGAGAAGGGGAGGAAGATGACGGAGATTAAAAGAGGGGGGGAAGGGCACTCGGTGGGAGTTAAACGCACACTAATATCTCATTAGCCTCCCAGCCTTCGCCAAGCTCCCACCATGCATCACTCCGTCCAGGCCCAATGGACTGTGGGGGCTGTGGTCCTGAAATTGATGTCTGGCTGGGGAACGGGAGGGAGGGAGGGAGGCGGGGGGGAGGGAGGAAGGGGTAAGAATATTTACTTTGTGTAGTTCTGAGTTCTGATCCCGTTTTCGCCTGCGTTATTGCGCCCGTTTGCGAGAGCGTGTTAAGTGTTTCAGAAGAGCTCAGCGGGTCGCTCGTACATTAGACTTTAATGGAATTGCTTGCAAGAGGGGGACGTTAAAAAGCAATTTATCACAACACACACACTCACATCAGCCAGTCAACCGCTTAGTACTGAAGCTATGAGGTCCACTCTGCATGGGACTGTCTGTGTGTGTGTGTGTGTGTGTGTGTGTGTGTGTGTGTGTGTGTGTGTGTGTGTGTGTGTGTGTGTGTGTGTGTGTGTGTGTGTGTGTGTGTGTGTGTGTGTGTGTGTGTGTGTGTGTGGCGCTATCAAACCCCCCCATGGTTTTAGAACAAGACTCTCCCAAAACATAGGCTCCAGCCCCTGGTCTGTGATGCGTGCAGCATGACCCCCCTTCCCCTCCCCACATCACGTCCTCCTCACACCATCTGATGCTCCAGGCCTCCCGGTCCTCCTCCACGGCCCCTTCTCCAGGCCAGATTACGTCTGAGCAGGAGCTGGTCTCCAGGAGATTGACGTCTGGTAATCCACGATAACCTGAGATCCAGGGCTGAGAACACACAGCTGGGAAGATTATCTAGGAACCAATCATCTACGGGTTCTCGAAGAACCAGTCATGGAAAGGTTCTCGAAGAACCAGTCATGGAAAGGTTCTGTAAGAACCAGTCATGAAAAGGTTCTCTAAGAACCAGTCATGGAAAGGTTCTCTAAGAACCAGTCATGGAAAGGTTCTCAAAGAACCAGTCATGGAAAGGTTCTCAAAGAACCAGTCATGGAAAGGTTCTCGAAGAACCAGTCATGGAAAGGTTCTGTAAGAACCAGTCATGGAAAGGTTCTGTAAGAACCAGTCATGGAAAGGTTCTGGAAGAACCAGTCATGGAAAGGTTCTGTAAGAACCAGTCATGGAAAGGTTCTCGAAGAACCAGTCATGGAAAGGTTCTCGAAGAACCAGTCATGGAAAGGTTCTCGAAGAACCAGTCATGTTCCATCCCTGAGGGGGCGTCCTCAGGTCTCAGCAGGGTAGGATGGGGGTGTGATGTTCTCCTGTCCACTGCCCTGCAGCACGGTCAGATGACCAGGACGTGTGCTGCTCTACACGCTGTAAGGCCGGCCAGAACACGTGTGTCTCTCCTGTCGTCACTCTGTTGTTGCTTAGTGGAGGGCCAGTCCTGGGTCATGTGACCCCTCGTGGCGTCCGGTTCATCTCTGAGAACACGACAGCAGCCCTCTGCTCATGTCCTTCACTTCCCCTCTACAGCGCTATGTGTGGTGGGGGTCCCATCTGCACCATGTGTGCCTGCAGTGTGTGTGTGTGTGTGTGTGTATGGGGGGTTGTGTCTGTCACAGACTCCTACACCATCTCCAGATGGTATCTTTTGGATTAGCCGCCGTTTGTTGACTTCTTCCTCTCATCCTCTTTCTTCTGTCTGTATGTGTGTCTCTGTGTGTGTGTGTGTGTCTGTGTCTGTATGTCTCTATGTGTGTGTGCACACTTGTTTGTTTGTCCTGCTCCAACAGGCAGCATTTTAATTACCGCCGTCTCAAGCAGACTGCTACACACACACACACACCCCACTCATCTGTGAAACTTAATCGCATAAAACCATCACTCCCAGTGTAGATGACACCACGCTCGCTTGGAATATTGTAGACTGGTGGGATTCAACATACAGTGTTGTCTATTTTTCTGCATTTCAATCTGTCGAATCATGTGTAGCACTGCAGAGCATTGCTGTCGATAGACATTGTAGATTTTCCACAATACGTTTAAGCTTGATTTGTTTAAACAGTCGTCGGTATTTATACGTAATCCCTAGAGCGAGGAGGTGGGATTTATCTGTGTCAAGGGCACACTGACGAACACCGGCCACAGGTGTGTGTGTGGTCATAGCCTGGCCCTCACGCTGAATGTCACCCTAACCCCTAGCCCTACCTAACCCTAACGCCTAGCCCTACCTCACCCTAACCCCTGGCCCTACCTCACCCTAACCCCTGGCCCTACCTCACCCTAACCCCTGGCCCTACCTCACCCTAACCCCTGGCCCTACCTCACCCTAACCCCTGGCCCTACCTCACCCTAACGCCTAGCCCTACCTCACCCTAACGCCTGGCCCTACCTCACCCTAACCCCTGGCCCTACCTCACCCTAACGCCTAGCCCTACTTCACCCTAACGCCTAGCCCTACCTCACCCTAACGCCTAGCCCTACCTCACCCTAACGCCTAGCCCTACCTCACCCTAACGCCTAGCCCTGCCTAACCCTAGCCTCATCCCTAACCTCTGGCTGTATCCCTCACCCCTAGCCCCACCTCACCCTACCTGTTCCCACTCTGTCCTGGTGGATGTGGAGTGATACCCTGAGGTGGGCCGTGCCGTGTGCCCGCTCCCGTGTGCCCGCTCCCGTGTGTCCGCGTAGGGGAGGCCAGCTGGAGCAGCCAGGCCCTGTTGCCCTGGTGTTAACATCCCTTTGATCCTCTCGCTTAATCCCCAAAAGATTCTCCTCCAGATTAATTTGAAGTCATAATGCCCCAAATCCTCTTTTGTTAGGGCTCCACAGCTGAATGACTTTCAGGGGGGGTCGGGGAGGGGGCAGGGAGGGGGAGGGGGAGGGTGAGGCTGGTCTGGACAATTGCCCTGAGGGGAGGGGGTGATGAAATGATTGCATTTATAGGTTTTCCCTCTTGTCCTTTGATGTTGCGGCACAATCACGGCTGGTCGTGTCTGCTAGACTGCAGAGTCTGGCCTGGGCTGGGTTTTGCTGCATCAGCCAAGAGAGAGAGAGAGGGAGAGAGAGAGAGAGAGAGAGAGAGAGGGAGAGGGAGAGAGAGAGAGAGGAGGGAGAGAGAGAAAGAGAGGGAAAGGGAGAGGGAGGGTCCAAAGCCAAACACAGTATCTCCTCAATACCACCTGAGTCCTATTGCCTAACATTCTCACACACACACACACACACAGCATAGCATGGCCCCATTTGTTTTCAGTATAAACAAACCAGCAAATAAACAGACTTGTACATTTTTATTATTCTAGACAGGCACAAAGTGAGCCGCCCGGACAAACAAGCCAATATGAACAGTGTCGGTGGGAGGCCCCCAGTGAGAAGAAACAATGAGAGCCAGACTCTGGCTGCTTTTAAGATTAGCTCCTTTATTGAATTGACTACACACCGACAGGATGAGGCAGGCTGGGCTCCACAAAGTGAACCAGTCCTCGTGCCCCTTCTGGTTCTGAATATATGAGCTCTCAGGCCGTCGGCACGGTGATAAGGAGCAAGGATGATACTGGGCGTCATCTGCTGGGCTTGGTCTGAACAAGCCTGCTTGTTTAACTCTAATATACAGTAGATTCACAAGCTAAATATAGACTGGAAAGCTAGATGTATTTCTGAGTACTGGGCAGCTCAGTCTTTATAACACGCACTCAGTCGCTTGCAAATGAAAATACAGTATTTCCCAACTTTCAATCAGGATAGGTACACGCATGATTGAGGAAGTGACTTGTTTGGATGGCGTGTAACTTCCTGGCGTGTAACTTCCTGGCGTGCTGCCTCGTGCTTCCTGTCTCCTCCAGTCTTCCTCTGAGGTTCTGGGTGAACGTGATCAAGAACCCCCAGTTTGTGTTCGACATCCACAAGAGCAGCATCACGGACGCCTGCCTGTCGGTGGTGGCCCAGACCTTCATGGACTCCTGCTCCACCTCAGAGCACCGCCTGGGGAAGGACTCGCCCTCCAACAAGCTGCTGTACGCCAAGGACATCCCCAGCTACAAGAGCTGGGTGGAGAGGTGAGGGCAGACACATCTAACACACCTTCAGATAAGCTTAAGACATCCCCAGCAACAAGAGCTGGGTGGTGAGGTGAGGGCAGACGCATCCAACACACCCTCATAGGTCTGCAGACAACCCCAGCTCAGAGCCCTGTCTGTGTATACCTTGCTGGCTGCCCTGTGTGGAGGGTGTGGGGCTGCTGCCCTGTGTGGAGCTGCTGCCCTGTGTGGAGGGTGTGGAGCTGCTGCCCTGTGTGGAGGGTGTGGGGCTGCTGCCCTGTGTGGAGCTGCTGCCCTGTGTGGAGGGTGTGGAGCTGCTGCCCTGTGTGGAAGGTGTGGAGCTGCTGCCCTGTGTGGAGGGTGTGGAGCTGCTGCCCTGTGTGGAGGGTGTGGAGCTGCTGCCCTGTGTGGAGGGTGTGGGGCTGCTGCCCTGTGTGGAGCTGCTGCCCTGTGTGGAGGGTGTGGGGCTGCTGCCCTGTGTGGAGCTGCTGCCCTGTGTGGAGGGTGTGGGGCTGCTGCCCTGTGTGGAGCTGCTGCCCTGTGTGGAGGGTGTGGAGCTGCTGCCCTGTGTGGAGGGTGTGGGGCTGCTGCCCTGTGTGGAGCTGCTGCCCTGTGTGGAGGGTGTGGAGCTGCTGCCCTGTGTGGAGGGTGTGGAGCTGCTGCCCTGTGTGGAGGGTGTGGGGCACCTAGCAGGGAGCCGGCAGAGAGAGAGCGTGCATGTTGGGGAAACAGGAAGAGTTGAGGGTAGCTCTCCAGAACTGGGCTGCGCCGTAGTGGAAGTAATTTGTTAAAAAGGTAGTTTTATTAAACGTATTTGCTAGGGAGAGAAAATGCTGAATAAAATATGGGGGGGGGAGCTGTAAAAGCAGTTAAAAATATTTATGTGTTAGCCTTTGCTGCAGCGCTGGGACAAGATAGATGTGCTGCTCAAACACGTGGAACCAAATAAGGATTTCAGACCAGGCCAGAATTCATCAGTGTGATGAATCCTCTGTGTGTGTGTGTGTGTGTGTGTCTGTATATATAAATATGTGTGTGTGTGTGTGTGAGAGAGAGATACAGCCTGTGTGTTTGTCTGCAGGCGATTTTACATTAGCACTAGCATTAGCACATGTTTGTCAGGTGGTATAGTGCTGTGATCTGTATTAGAGTTTATGCGAGTGTTTCCGTGAGCGTGTGAGAGCGTGTTTTTAAATATGGATGAGGGTGTGTTTCCTGTAAGTCTAGATGAAGCCTGGCAGGGCACAGGAGGTGTGAGGGCCTGCAAGCACAGACACTAATGCTTCCTAACGACCAGCCTATCAGCAGCTGGCACTAGGTCACATGGGGATGTTACCATGGCGTAATATCGACGTGTTCCGTTTAGCCTGGGCCTGTTGGTGAGAGGGAGGCGTGAGGTTATCGCTGACGCTGAGGTTGGAGAGGTAACTGTTGTGTTAGGAGGCGTTAGGAGAGGGGGGTGGGAACGAGGTCTGACGGCCAGGGGGGGTACGGAGATGGAAAACATGCTAATCACACACACAGACAGACACACTCACACACACACTCACACAGACAGACACACACACTCGCACACATTGTCAGATGATCAGGGCAATGATCGTTTTACTTCCAGCTGTGGTTTTCATGTTAGACGATGGGTAGTTAAAGTGTCGGATATATGGATGCTCGGAATTAACCGACAATACACGTTTACCAGTTAATAGGGTTAGACGTGTTGCCAATTTAGCGACAAGAGTAGGAAAGCGAGCTTTGTTATATAGTGTCCCATCCACAGACAGCTCACGACACCAGTTGATTCTATATGACGGATTGTGAGGTCTTTAGTCTCATTACCAAATCAGACTAAAACTGCAGACACACACACACACACACGCAGTGTGAAACAGGACCAGGAAGGGGCTGCGAGGCTGAGGACTGAGCGATGCGGTTGAAGTGATTCTCACCATCAGCAGCCTACTGTGCTGATCCTCTCCCCAGCCTCTCTCTTCCTCCAGGCTGCTGTCACACACGCGCAAATTAAACTGTCACACACACACATCCACAGGTCCTCCACACTCCTTGCCATCCACTCACATACACACACACACACACACACTCACACAAGCCATGATACCTACCTGTCACTCCCTGTTTGGACAGCCAGGGAGAGAGGAGAGACAGGACATGTGATTGGTCTAACATACGGCTGCCAATCAAAACACAGACCATTGTACAGCTAGTTCTGCCTTTCAGCCCTTGCCGGTCGCCTCACTGCTGCCCGGCTAAAGAAAACCTAAACAAGCTAACGATCCCAAACTGAGCAGGTGTCCTAGTCAGTTCTGGTCGACGCTACGTCTCCGCGGGAACAATCTGGCAGTGCACAGAATACAGTCCAGACTGAACCATGGTTCCTGCTCCCAGTAGTGGTAGCTGTGAAGCTGTAATGTGGAGAGGGAACCCCCGGAAAGAGATGATGATGATAGTGATTACACTTAGGAGCTGCAGCAGGCTTCCTGTACCTGACACACACACACACCACACTGCACACACACACACACACCATACTGCGCACACACACATACCCATCACATGAAGCTTTATTCATGAAATCTGTCCAGCGACTGTTGAATGTTTCACACTTCAATCTGGAGAATATCTGTATTTTGGACCTGCTGTTTTGGCCAAACACAGCTGTTTTCCTGAGTAACATTCTCCCTCTGCCACTCCCCAGCACTGCCCCGTGCTCTCAACAGGTGTGTGGGGGGCGGGGGCTGTTTCATAGGAAGAGCTACACTTCTGCGTAACATCCACCTGCACCCCCCCCCCCCCCCTCCCCTCCCATTACACACACACACTATCAAACACACACCGTCACACCCCCAGCCATTAACAGGGAATGGGGGGTGTCCAGGAGTGGTTTAGTGGTGCAGGAATTAAAAATGGAAATGACTGGCCTTAATTAAAGAATTGACAGGGGCACTGCAGCTGCTGTTGACAGTGACTGATTACCTCTCCTCCTCCAGCTCTCCTCCTGACACAGCTGAGAGCCTCCTGCAGGCACGCGTATGTGTGTGTGTGTGTGTGTGGGGAGGGATGGTTTCACACACCCTGCTAAGTGTCCTTTAGACTCTGCGGATCCATTTAGGCCCGTTTCAGAAGGCCAGGTGCCTGGTGAGGCTCTCCCAGGGCTAGCCCTGCCCCAGGAAGGAGGGTAGCCCTGCCTCAGAGAGGAGGGTAGACCTGCCTCAGAGAGGAGGGTAGACCTGCCTCAGAGAGGAGGGTAGACCTGCCCCAGGGAGGAGGGTAGACCTGCCCCAGGGAGGAGGGTAGACCTGCCCCAGGAAGGAGGGTAGACCTGCCCCAGGAAGGAGGGTAGCCCTGCCTCAGAGAGGAGGGTAGACCTGCCCCAGGGAGGAGGGTAGCCCTGCCTCAGAGAGGAGGGTAGACCTGCCTCAGAGAGGAGGGTAGACCTGCCTCAGAGAGGAGGCTAGACCTGCCCCAGGGAGGAGGGTAGACCTGCCTCAGAGAGGAGGCTAGACCTGCCCCAGGGAGGAGGGTAGACCTGCCTCAGAGAGGAGGGTAGACCTGCCCCAGAGAGGAGGGTAGACCTGCCTCAGAGAGGAGGGTAGACCTGCCCCAGGGAGGAGGGTAGACCTGCCTCAGAGAGGAGGGTAGACCTGCCTCAGAGAGGAGGCTAGACCTGCCCCAGGGAGGAGGGTAGACCTGCCTCAGAGAGGAGGCTAGACCTGCCCCAGGGAGGAGGGTAGACCTGCCTCAGAGAGGAGGGTAGACCTGCCTCAGGGAGGAGGGTAGACCTGCCCCAGGGAGGAGGGTAGACCTGCCTCAGAGAGGAGGGTAGACCTGCCTCAGAGAGGAGGCTAGACCTGCCCCAGGGAGGAGGGTAGACCTGCCTCAGGGAGGAGGGTAGACCTGCCCCAGGGAGGAGGGTAGACCTGCCTCAGAGAGGAGGGTAGACCTGCCCCAGGGAGGAGGGTAGACCTGCCCCAGGGAGGAGGGTAGACCTGCCTCAGAGAGGAGACTAGCCCTGCCTCAGAGAGGAGGGTAGACCTGCCCCAGAGAGGAGGGTAGACCTGCCTCAGAGAGGAGGCTAGACCTGCCCCAGGGAGGAGGGTAGACCTGCCCCAGGGAGGAGGGTAGACCTACCTCAGGGAGGAGGGTAGACCTGCCCCAGGGAGGAGGGTAGACCTGCCTCAGGGAGGAGGGTAGACCTGCCCCAGGGAGGAGGGTAGACCTGCCTCAGAGAGGAGGGTAGACCTGCCTCAGAGAGGAGGCTAGACCTGCCCCAGGGAGGAGGGTAGACCTGCCCCAGGGAGGAGGGTAGACCTGCCTCAGGGAGGAGGGTAGACCTGCCCCAGGAAGGAGGGTAGACCTGCCCCAGGGAGGAGGGTAGACCTGCCTCAGAGAGGAGGGTAGACCTGCCCCAGAGAGGAGGGTAGACCTGCCTCAGAGAGGAGGGTAGACCTGCCCCAGAGAGGAGGGTAGACCTGCCCCAGGGAGGAGGGTAGACCTGCCCCAGGGAGGAGGGTAGACCTGCCCCAGGGAGGAGGGTAGACCTGCCTCAGAGAGGAGGGTAGACCTGCCTCAGAGAGGAGGGTAGACCTGCCTCAGAGAGGAGGCTAGACCTGCCCCAGGGAGGAGGGTAGACCTGCCCCAGGGAGGAGGGTAGACCTGCCCCAGGGAGGAGGGTAGACCTGCCCCAGGGAGGAGACTCTACTCTGAAACGTGATGTTCAACCACATTGACTCCTAACTCTGTGTGTGTGTGTTCACCCTGCAGGTACTACTCAGATATCAACAAGATGCCGGCCATCAGCGACCAGGACATGAACGCTTACCTGGCGGAGCAGTCGCGTATGCACTTGAACGAGTTCAACAGCATGAGCTCCCTCTGCGAGATCTACTCCTACGTGGGCAAATACGCCGAAGAGGTAACCACCCCTGCTCTTCCCCCTGGGAGACCCCCAGTGGGGTACACTCACCTGCAGTCCCAACACCTTCAGCAGCAGTCAGCTGTCGAGCTAGCTCGTTTTCGCTATGCTAGTCCCTCAGTGTTTTCCCTTTGTTAGCATGTTACTTGTTAGACGTCTGGAAGTTTAGTGGAGACTCACACAGTGTGTGTGTGTGTGTGTGTGACAGATTGTGTACGCGCTGGAGCAGGACGATGCTGCCAGGAAACAGCGTCTGGCCTTCAAGCTGGAGCAGGTGGTCGCCTTCATGAGTTTGGAGAGCTGAGGACTGCATTTCCCAGGGTGCACTGGGAGACCCCGTCAGAAACCGAGCCGTGCCTGAGCGAAGACCTGTCCATCATCATAACACTTCCTGTCCCGGTCTTTTTCTTCTTGTTTTTTTTTTCTTTCTTCTTCTTCAAAGAGGACTTCCTGTAGTTTGACCTTCTGCTTCCTCCTGATCGGGTGTTCGGTTTCTCATCCGCTCTGCTGCATAGACTAGAGAGGCTGTGGAGCTAGGCACTGCATATCCCACAATGCAATGGGGGGGTGGGGGGTTTCTCAACTCAGCTGTGGTGGAGGAGACTGAAGGGATACTGGCATCCTTTCGATTCTCCCTTTTCCAGGGAGAGAAAAAAAAACTTACGTTTATGTTGCCTTCAAGAATACTGCTGATAGTAAAGTCTTTGAAAACCACAAAGACTGTTTTTGAATAGGATAGAAACTAAAGTACTAGAGTCCAGTTCAATGTAGTGCTACAATATATACGATATCACGACAGAATGGAAAACAAAACAAAAAAACTCACAAAAAAATGTACTGAGGACCGCAAACCAAATGACCACCTGACAACAAGGAAAGGTTTCCAAGTTTACACTGTTCCTAGGAGTAAACCATACATATCTGAGGGTTGAGAGTTGTTCATTAGTTCCATTGTTCTCTCAACGTAGCTGGAAGTGTATCATTGACACACTAGTAGTGGCTTGAGGGGATTTCGAGCTACTTGAAGCTTACTTTTATTGATACACAACTGACTTTAAAATCTAGAAAACATACCACTCCTCTTTGCGTGCTACATCGGTGCAGTCCTTTCCACACGCCTTCCAGAAATCCTAGAGAAAAAAAAAAAAAAAAAAAAAAATCATATTATTCTGCATCATCTGGCTTCCTTTCGTGGTACTGCTAAATTAAGATCTGAAGACAGAACGGATGTCACGTCCTGTATCGGAGCCCTCCGTGACAAGCACACAACCAACCCTTGACCACAGCGACCCGGCCCCAGAGTGACCACCAGGGGAGGTCTGACTTCAGCCTGGGCAGAGTCACTTCGACGGTCAACAAAAGCACAGACGACTCCAGGACTACTGCTGTCAAGAGTCCAGAGAGGACCTGCTACAGACACAACCTGACCAGATAAACGAGAGGTAGGACCTGCTACAGACACAACCTGACCAGATAAACGAGAGGTAGCTGATGGACTGAACTGAAAGAGGGACAGCCTAAGTGCAGTCTTCCTTCGGATCCCAGGTTTTCAAAGACTTCGACTGTGAGCCTTCTGCCTGGGCAGGTCACGCTGGGAGACTGTTGTTCTTTCACTGAACCTTCTACGAGACTTTCGGATGGAAGGAATTAAAAAGATTGACTTGACTGGTCAGCCGAAAAACCAAAGGATTGCGAGAATTGAGAGCGAAAACGTATTTGAAAAAAGTGCCACAAAGGAAAGGAAAACGACACAAAACCCTGGATTTAATGAACGAAAATGTTCCGGCTCCGCACACACACACAAGATTATCCCAACTCCACCCCCTGGTGATTTCTGACCTCGAGTGTCGAGGGGCTAGTCCATCACCCCTCCCGCCCCCGTGCCCAAGCCCTCGACTCACCCTTATCCCCCTTTCTCCACCCCCCTTACAGCCCTCGACACACCCTTAGAGCCCTAGACACACCCTTACAGCCCTAGACACACCCTTACAGCCCTAGACACACCCTTACAGCCCTCGACACACCCTTACAGCCCTAGACACACCCTTACAGCCCTCGACACACCCTTACAGCCCTCGACACACCCTTACAGCCCTAGACACACCCTTACAGCCCTCGACACACCCTTACAGCCCTCGACACACCACTCCCCTCTCTGTCCCACCCCCCCCCCTCTCTGGCCTTCGACACACCCTTACCCTGCTTCTGTCCCATTGCGACTTCAGTTGTTGTTTTTGCACAACGCGTGGAGACGTCCAGGTGGTTCCGTCGCGGGATCCCAAACGGCGAGTGCGTCGCTGCAGCCGCGCTCCTGTCTGTGTCTAGGGTAGAGGGCCTCCGCGGGCGGCCATCTCCGAGCCTCCAGAAGAGTGAGAGAAGTTAGAAAAGCAGTTAGTCTGAGTCACCAGAGGCCCCTGGAAGAGCTGCCCTGAGCAGACACAGGAAACCCTCGCTAGGAGGGAGGGAGGGAGGGAGAGACAGACAATGGAGCCACCCTTCTTTCCTTTGACCTCTGACCTTTCTTTTGCCTTGACGACGTACCCCATGTGGTGATGTGAATGTGTGAAGACTACCCCTGGGTCCACCTTGGGTCTTTATTGGCTTTTTAAGCGCATGTAAACTTAAATTTAAAAAATAAAACTTGAGAAAAAAAAAAAAAAACAGGAAAAACGAGAAAATGAAGCCTTGCAATGATGACGTGGCTTTGTTCTATTCTTTCTTTTGCTTGGGAGAATCAAGACGGAAAAAGGTGATTGTTTCATTGTTAAAACTAGAACTTCCGTTAAGGTGGATCCTTTATCCTGTTCGCCCCATGTCAAAACCTCATTACCATGTTTTGTGAAAGTGTTAGATGCTAATAAGAATAAAGTGGTACCTTAAAAACAGATATATTATATACCCTTGCATGTCGACCTATTTGGATGTTATGAAATGGAACTGCCTTGCAATCAAAGATATTTATCTACTACTACTAGGAACTTTGATACAACTCACAATCAAACGGTTCTTTTGGATTCATCATGGATTGATTTGACAAAACCACATGGCTATGTTTTTACTTAAATCCGTCAGTTTAAAGTGTTTATTTGATCTGAACTTCCATCCCTGTTCCCCAAGTTCTGCTCATCGTCAGTTGCAGCTGTGATGTTACTGTACATGTGGTAGACAGGTCCTGTCTTTGCTGCTATTGCATCTCGTTTTTGTGTTTCTTATCTCTGGACAAAAAAACAAACATCTTCCTTCTATTTTAGATCTTCTCTTCAAAATCGTATGGATTTGAAATTATTTTTGTAAGCTTCGAGGGCTGGCCCGGCCGCAAGATGACCGTGTACATTTCCTTTCGTTGCACTGGTTACTATAGTTAACTTGGTAGATTTCGTGTTGTCTTTTGTTTAATCTGAGGATGTTGGCGAGTTCAGAAAGAGCTTTAACAGTAATCTTTGTTGTTCCGCTCATACTAAACCATATCACGAAACCTCCAGCCGTTGTGATTCCAGTGGGCATCGCTGCCTCAGACCTGGAGGCTGCCTCAGACCTGGAGGCTGCCTCAGACCTGGAGGGTACAGCAGACCTGGAGGCTGCCTCAGACCTGGAGGCTGCCTCAGACCTGGAGGCTGCCTCAGACCTGGAGGCTGCCTCAGACCTGGAGGCTGCCAAACACCTTCCGACGGCCATGTCACGTGCCCCTCCAACTGAATGGCTTCAATCAATAAGTGCATTCGACTTCATGCAGCACCCGGCGGCGCCGACATCTGGCTGCAGCCGGCTGTCTTGAAGCTGAGAATGCCATTGGCTGTTTCAAGTCAGCCGGCCTGCAGGCGGCTGCAGGCGACGCCGGTGCTGCATGAAGTCGAACGCCCCTAATGTTGTAACCCAGGACAACCAGGTGTCGTCAAGAGAGACACAATAGCCCAGATGAAAATTAGTTTTTAGATTTTCTAAGTAGTCTTTTTTGGTCTTTTTTTTTTTTCCTATGTGTTAAACCATAACCATTCTATCCGTTGTGTCAAATGTATGGAACATAGCTACAAAACCTTCTGACTGAAATGTGGTGAATGTATGTGTTGTTTCTGCTTCCGGGGGGCACGTTCACAATGTTTCCCACAAACAAACAGTAATGACGGCAAATTTACAAGATGGAACATTTAGAAGGCGGGAAAGAAATTGGGTCAGTAAGAAACAGATGAACTCCAAGTTATTTAGGAAATTACACTGAACGGCACAGCAGGCATTTTAAAATTAGCCCTTATTTTCGATTTGTGATGGACCATCGTTACTGTAAAGCGTGATGTCATTGTGTCCATCTCCCCAACGCGTCGCCTCTGAAGAGGACAGACGGGCGCACCTTTCGTCATTGTGAATTTGCCTCCCGAGTGTTCCGTTGTTTTACGTCCTCCTGCAACAAAGGTCATAACCTATTGACCCCACGCTGCACGAAAAGACCCGATAAAGTTTCCACCTTTAACGTTATTTAGGAACTAAAAACTTCCTTCTAGCTCAGTGTTATAGCAGGTGTTACAAAAACACGTTAGAAAAGACTTTTCCTATGATCTGATTTGACGAGAGATAAGAGTAACCTGTGGAGAGATTACGGAAACCTGGGGTGAGAAAGGCGAGCTTCTCTAACTTTGTTATAATTAATTGTATACCTGTGTATGTAAATATAATGCATTCCTATTTTGCAGTCAAGAACAAAATACTATTTGTAATATAGAATAAACTTTATTATGAAACTGTGTGCTTTGTGTGTTTGTTTAGGTGAAAATACCCTTTTTAAATAAGGGTCTGTGTATCAAGATATCAAATAGAGGAAATGCATAGTTACAATCCAACACGTTACTTACACTGGAGAAGAAACACAAGACTCCCAGGGTGAATTACAACAAATCAAATATACCCGTTAAATGGGCTAAATACACCGAGCTAAAGGCAGGGGAGCTAAAGGCAGGGGAGCTGGAACTGGAGACAGCCAACACACCTGAGAGGCAAAGCAATTAGCGCACACCTGAAACCAATAAGGCTGTGATTGTGGAGAGTCCCTCATCTCCAAACAGATGTTTCCGTTTATTTCCCTGTCTAAAACCAGTTTCATCACACATGATGAAAGAGCAGGAGAGGAGGACAGAAGAGGGAGAGAGAAAGGAAGGGAGAGGGAGAGAGAGAGAGAGAGAGAGGAAGGGAGAGAGAGGGGAAGGGAAAGAGAGAGAGGAAGGAAGACAGAGAGGAAGGAAGAGAGAGAGGAAGGAAGAGAGAGAGGAAGGGAGAGAGGAAGGGAGAGAGAGAGGAAGGGAGAGAAAGAGAGGGGAAGGGAAAGAGAGAGAGAGAGGAAGGAAGAGAGAGAGAGAGGAAGGAAGGAAGAGAGAGAGAGAGAGTGGAAGGGAGAGAGAGAGAGAGGAAGGGAGAGAGAGAGAGAGAGAGAGGAAGGGAGAGAGAGAGGAAGCGAAAGAAAGAGGAAGGAAGAGAAAGAGAGAGGAAGGAAGGGAAGAATCTTAAGGTTAAAAACGCGTGAAGTCAGACCAGGGGAGTGAGCTCAGAGAAGGGAAGAGAGAGAGGGTGATGTGGACGGGGAATTGAGTTGGCCCCTTGTCACCCTCTATATACCTGCCACTGAACTGGTAGTAATGGGGAGAGGGAGAGGGAGCTTCACCCTAATATTCCAACCAGTGAACTGGGAATAATGGGAGAGAGTGGAGAGAGAACTGAGGGGTGTGGGGGGGTACAATGATGGAGCCCTGGCTATGATTGCATCTCAGTGTGGGGGGGGGGGGGTCTTCACGCTCCCATAACTGCTGCCCACCTCTTCCTCTGTCCCTCTTCCTCTGTCCCCCTCCTCATCCACCCACACTTGGGGGGGGGGGGGGGTAGTGTGAAGGACAGATGGATGAGAAGGGGAAATAATAGGAAGGGACATGAGGGCAGGTGGAGCATAAGAGTCTGTTAATTGGAGAAGCTGACCTCTGACCCCCGTGAGTCAGACCTGACCCCCTCTAGGCTGTTTTAACGATGCCCAAAGCAAGGCACAGAGAAGAGCCACTAAAGCTCGACAATCCGCTAAAGACAACTGTCTTTATGTTTGAAAACACTCAGAAAATGATTTAAACATTTTGTCCAAATGAAACTTGTGTCCTTAAAACCTGTCAGGAGTCCTGCAGCAGAATTACAGTTCTGAGTCTTTTTTAACAACCTAATCTCTCGGACGCTACAGGATACTTTACGAGAACTGAACACCAAGCTGTGTTTTCAGTCCAAGCTTTAAAATATATATATATATCTAAAAGTGTGTGCTCCAGCGCTCTCTAATGGCTTCCCAGCCAGGTCATGGTTGGGACTCTTCTCCTCTCACAGACTCCCTGAAGCATGAAGCTGAAAGAGTGGTGTGAGAATGGCACTGTCCAGGGACGTGGAAAGGTGTCACAGCACAACAGGTGCTAAAAGCCTCGCGCTCCTCCTCTCCTCCTCTCCCCCTCTCCCCCTTCCTCCTTCAAAAGGTCTCCTTGCTCAAAAAGTTTTACAGCCTTTTACATGCCATCCTCTTCGGTCGTCGTCAAGATGTTTTGTTTTCCTAGAGACTTTGAAACTTATCGGTGAACTGTGTGTTACTTGGTTCGGTTTGCACGCAGTTTTAACCGAACGACCAGACATACTAGCCTTACACCCTTCTGGGGTCTAAATTCAGTACAGCCTCACCACAGACTGAGCAACAGGAGTTGATACCCAGTCATTACCAAACTCTCATCTGTGTCGTGTAGAGGGGAGAAAAAAACTGTGTTTAAACCGAGGCACTGTGAATGACTAGTCGGCATTGTTCTCCAGATGATAAGAATGCAAGGCGGAGACGGTTTGAGAGGGCTATCGACAGCTGCGCCCAGGCAGATGGGACAATGACCGTTATTAGTCCCGTCTTCTCCGTCCTGGCGGTCTTGGTAAACAGCTGTGGTGAGAGAAAGATCTGGTGGCGACTGGCGGCGTAGTCGTCGACGCCACGGCCAAGAGAGACAGAGAGACAGCTCTACCGAAGACAAAGAGCACCGTCCCAGCTGTGGAACAGAACGTCTTTCACTTCCTGTCAGAGCAAACGTGCTGAGCTTGTTGTTGTTGGCCTATCCTCTGATCTGTTCAGCTACGGAGATATATGGGTGGTGCATACAGTGCCCTCCAAAAGTATTGGAACAGTGAGGCCAATTCCTTTATTTTTGCTGTAGACTGAAAACATTTGGGCTTGACATCAAACGATGAATGTGAAACCAGAGATCAACGTTTCAGCTTTTATTTCCAGGTATTTACATCAGGATCTGATGCACAAATTAGAAAATATCACCTTTTTGTTCGAACCCACCCATTTGTCACGTGAGCAAAAGTATTGGAACATGTGACTGACAGGTGTGTTTTGTTGCCCAGGTGTGTCCTATTACATACATTATTCAATCAATAAATACCACTGAATGTCTACACTCAGGTTCAGATTGGGTAAGATAGGTTTTGTCTATGCAGACTGTATTCAGAGGTGAAAACAACATGAAAACCAGAGCGCTGTCTTTGGGTGAAAAACAAGCAATTGTGAGTCTTAGAGAAGATGGAAAATCAATCAGAGCCATTGCAGAAACATTGGCCATAGCCAGTACAACCATTTGGAATGTCCTGAAGAAGAAGAAAACTACTGGTGTACTAAGTAACAGACGTCGAACAGGTAGACCAAGGAAAACATCAGCAGTTGATGACAGAAACATTGTAAGAGCTGTAAAGAAAGACCCTAAAACAACTGTTAGTGAGATCAGCAACAACCTCCAGATGGCAGGAGTGAAGGTATCACTATCTACTGTTCGCAGAAGACTTCATGAACAAAAGTACAAGGGCTACACCAGAAGATGCAAACCACTCATTAGCAAGAAGAATAGGAAGGCCAGGCTGGAATTTGCCAAAAAGTACAGAGATGAACCTCAAAAATTCTGGGACAAAGTTTTATGGACTGATGAGACAAAGATTAACATTTACCAAAGTGATGGAAAGGCTAAAGTTTGGAGAAAGAAAGGAACTGCTCATGATCCCAAACACACAAGCTCATCTGTGAAACACGGTGGAGGTAATGTCATGGCTTGGGCTTGCATGGCTTCTTCTGGGACGGGCTCATTAATCTTCATTGAGGATGTAACACATGATGGCAGCAGCAAAATGAACTCGGAAGTCTACAGAAACATTTTGTCTGCCAATTTAAGGAAAGATGCAACCAAACTGATTGGCAGAGCCTTCATCATGCAGCAAGATAACGACCCAAAACACACTGCCAAAACAACAAAGGAGTTCATCAGGGGCAAGAAATGGAAGGTATTAGACTGGCCAAGTCAATCTCCAGACTTAAACCCTATAGAGCATGCATTTTACCTGCTTAAGAGGAGACTGAAGGGAGGAACCCCACAAAACAAACAACAACTGAAAGAGGCTGCAGTGAAAGCCTGGGAAAGCATCAAAAAGGAAGAATGCAAAAGTTTGGTGACGTCAATGGGTCACAGACTTGCTGCAGTTATTGAAAGCAAAGGATTTGCAACTAAATATTAAGTCTTATTCACTTAAATATGTTTTAAGTATATCTGTTCCAATACTTTTGCTCACATGACAAATGGGTGGATTCAAACAAAATGTGATATTTTCTTAGTTGTGCATCAGATCCTGATGTAAATACCTGGAAATAAAAGCTGAAACGTTGATCTCTGGTCTCACGTTCATTATTTGATGTCAAGCCCAAATGTTTTCAGTCTACAGCAAAAATAAAGGAATTCGCCTCACTGTTCCAATACTTTTGGAGGGCACTGTATGTAGGGTTTGGCCCAGAATGTGTCTGATTCAACGAACAGTTAAACTTAAAGTTAAACATCTGCTATTTCAGGAATTCAAAAGTATGAAAAGTCTAAGTGCGTTACAGACCAAAAGCCTTTGACCTTTTTTCACCTCCAGCTCCCGCCCCTCACAGCACCTCTCCTGTGTGTGGACAATCAAACAACTTCCTGAGATTAGATATGTTCCTTCACGCTGAACGCTCCCATCGATCCCCCTAAACACATGTGGAGGGATCCCCCCCACACACACCACACACACACACCACCCACACACACACCACCCACACACCACCCACACACCACACACACACCACACACACCACCCACACACCACACACACACACACCACCACACACACCAACCACACACACCACCCACACACACACACACACCACACACACCACCCACACACCACACACACACACACCACCACACACACCAACCACACACACCACCCACACACACACACCACCCACACACCACACACCACACACCAACCACACACACACACCACACACACCACCCACACACCACACACACACCACACACACCACCCACACACCACCCACACACCTCACACATTCCCCTGAAGGTCAAGACATGGCTGCTCTCTTTTAAGGGCGCAAAATTCGCTTCACCATTTCAGCCCTAATCAATAACAACCATGCAATCCACTGTGAGCTCCAGATTCTCCAGCCTGCTGCAGCATATGTTTTCTCTGACACACTTATTACAAAGACCCCCGCACGCCCTCACATCAAAGCAAATTGATTATCTGGTTGAAAACTACATTTAATTTAATATTGTGTTATTGTTCTCTAACATCTCCAATCATGTGGCTGTTGATAATAGATTAGGGCTGTGAAGCAACAGGTAGGAAACAGCGTCGGGAAAAAAGCAGTTTCCCGATCTACGGAAAAGGAAGTCAATAATGAGTTGAGCCTGAAATTTCACATATATTGTTAATGTACTCTTGTCCAGAGAAGGATGGGGGGGTCGTCATGGGGACGAGAGGATGAGGGTGTGGCTGGGGATAGGTCGTCATGGGGACAAGAAGATGAGGGTGTGGATGGGGGGGTCGTCATGGGGACGAGAGGATGAGGGTGTGGATGGGGGGGTCATCATGGGGACGAGAGGATGAGGGTGTGGCTGGGGGGGGGGGGGTCGTCATGGGGACGAGAGGATGAGGGTGTGGATGGGGGGGTCATCATGGGGACGAGAGGATGAGGGTGTGGCTGGGGGGGGGGGGTCGTCATGGGGACGAGAGGGTGTGGATGGGGGGGGGTTGTCACGGGGACGAGAGGATGACGTCAGGATAGACACTAGAGACGGGAGGTGTTGGTGGGTCTGTGGTCCTGCTATTCCTGGCTCTGACACCTCATTCATTACCAACATGTTAGATAGTCACAGTGGAGAGAAGCCTATCAGCTGAGTCCTTCCCTGTGCCATCCCCTCACACACGCACGCACACAAACACACGCACGCACACAAAACCAACACAAACATGATGAATATGAATCACCCACTGGTCCTGGTGGCTCATGGGGCTGTGCCATGGCAGACATTTGCTGCCTTGCGCGTCGCCTCGGACGCTAACACACAAACAGAAGGACGAACCAGAGAGGAACAACAAGGCTGAAACACAGCAGATACACAGCCTCCAGATTCAGCCTCACCACCATGAGAGAACAGCCTCCACATTCAGCCTCACCACCATGAGAGAACAGCCTCCACATTCAGCCTCACCACCATGAGAGGGCCAGACCAGGGGTGGACGCAGTGGAGGGAGAATGCCCCTCGCGTTCCTCTAATCCCATTCAGTGGCAGAGTCGGTCATTTGAATAATTGATGAGGGTGCATAAATTGGACCATCCAGATGTCCTCTGCTCCTCTAATCAATACTGATTCACTTAATCAATAGCTGGCCGATCGCAGGCCGGGGAAGCTTTCCGTCTGCCCCTCTGCGCTGGGCCGTGCGGCAAGGTCACAGGTGGTTGGCTGCAAAGTGTCTGTATGCAGCAATGCGCTCTGTGTAATTGTGGTTCCTGCCCCAGGAGACTAAAGGGGAAGGGGCTGTTTCCAGAAGCTCTCTGGAGTGGGTGAATGGGGGGGAAACGGATCCCTGGACGGGGGATTACAAAAAACACAGGAGGCACTGGAGGGAATGAAATTGATGAACACACACACACATTCATTCACTGTCTTAGACATCACTGAATATGTAAACGCTCATTGTCACACAAATGTTTCAAAAGCAAGGACAAAACCTTCTCACTGTCCCTCAGCCACACACACACACAGAAGCCTGTGGGCAGCGCTGGCAGGAAGACCCGAGCAGGACAGCACAGCAGGGTGACATCTGTGTGGCACAGCTGGAGGAGATAGATAAACCTGCATCTCTAGAAGCAAAACAAGCCCATCCTTCCTCAGAACACAGACAAACAGCCCTCTCTTTCCATCTTACTCACTCTCTCTCTCTCTTTTCCCCTCTTTCTCTCTCTGTCTTCCACCCAAACGTTCATCACCAGCAGCTGTAGAGGCACAGCTGACTAACAGGACTTGGGGGAAAAAAGATTCCATCAGTTTACAGTCTTGAGGCTTCTCCAAACCAAGGACGTGTGTGTGTGTGAGTTAGAGTGAAAAAGAGAGAGACAAGCCTTCCATGTGAAGCTGCCTGGCTTGCTGACAGATCCTGCAAGGGGTTGGTAATCGATTTACACAGCAATCACCAATCTGCAAAACGACCTTGGCGGAGTCCTTGAACACAGCTCTTGTCTGCTTATCGGAAGTTATCAGGGCTGGTGATTAATGAGGCATTTGTTTATGTGTCTATTTCAAGTCACAAAAACAACGTTTTAACTGGTTTGTCATTGTAGTGCGTCTATTAATGTCACAGCAATATCGAGACAAACTTAAGGGTTTGATGGATTAAAAATAATAGAACACCTTTTTTTGGAAACCTGCGTTTGATGCTAAAGACGCTAACTTGTGTCATTAGAAATGATGTTGAAACAACGTAGAATAAAGGTGTGACAGCAGAAAGAGAGCTAGATAGGTAGGGGGAAAATAAACCGAGAGAGAGAGACTTGCAGAGAGGGAGAGAAAGAGAGACAGAGGGAGAGAGGGAGAGAGAGAAAAGGAGAAAGAGAGAGAGAAAAGCGAAGGTTGAAAGGGAACATCTGAATCTATCTCACACTACAAACCTACAGCCTCCATTATTTGTGACTGCGGTAGACAACATGCCAGTTGGATATTTATATTTCCCAATTTCCTCGGTACACAAATTTGCGTAATGTCTGACATTTACTTCACTGCAGTCCTGTGAGAAAAAACACGTCCGACCGGCGCCTTGCTGTCTTCTGTCAGACGAGAAAATATGGCAGAGAGGTGCGTGGTGCGCAAAAAACTTGCTCACTGTCAGCCTCCATCTGTTAATTCCAGATCCAAAATGGCCGAACAGCTCAATGGAACCAAAAACAATCCGTCTTTTCACAATTCATTAAGAATTCATGTGAGGAAATAACTAGGGTCTGGAGCTTAGGGGGCACTTAAGGGACGGGTGCTTGATGCCCGAGTCTAAGAGATCATTTTAGTAGAGAATTATCCTGGCAATGGCTCTCTCCATTATAATAAACTAACATCAGATGTGGCACCCCCATTGCTCGGAGAGACAAACACATAATGAGATGCATTTGACTGAGTAATTCACTTCTCCGAACGCCAAACTTTATTTGTCACCAGGGAGATCAAGCCGGCTGCTGTTGCCCCCCCAAAAAATACAAAACCGACAGAAAAAATAAAACTTGCGCTTTGGAGCCAATCAAGAAAAGGCGCCGTGAGATGAGGGCTGGACTGCGACAGCCCCTCGACCAGTCGATCAAACTGAGCTGGTGTTGACATCCTGTCACGGCTGGGTGAAAACGTGTGACACACCTTGTCCCAGCGGCTGTGATGACACATCTGTTGTCACCCAATGAGAGAGTATGTGTTCAGACTAGGGTCAGAGGTCAGACAAACCCATACCTGGGGGTCGAAGGTCATGTTTTGGCATTGGATGACATCAACCTGGTGCCAACCGATGAGGTCATTCGCAGCGGATTGGACGAGGGGCTTTGAGGGACAATCGAGGGACGGCCGAGGGAGGGGACCAAGCAGGGGGTGGTGAGGGGGGGGGAAAGAGTGACAGGCACTGCAGGCTCCCTCCATCGCAGCAGAGCGGGGAACGAATGCACTTTTCAAATGTCACCTTCCCACCTCATCAACAGGGAGAATAGAATGAAACACTGGTATGCCGGGTGAAAATGACAGACATCAAAAGGTTGACAATAAGAGTTGAATAAATCTCTTTAGTATTTTTCTTGACAGGCGCAAACTCGACATGTATTGACGTGAACTTTGAAGCCTTTACTGTAGTGTAAAAGTCATTGACTATTAGGGCAGAATTAACACAAACACAGTACTAAAATATGGATGATTCTAAGTCTTACCCGTCTAACACAAAGGCATTAAAGAATTATACAGAACCAGATTTTACTCAACAACTTGCTCCAAGTTATGTCCTTGCCTTTATGAATACAGATGAATACAGTGCCAAACAATGAATACAGAACTGTCGCTGAAGCTTTCTGCCGTCCAGATAAACAACAAAGCTGCAAGTTCTCTTCACGTCCGAGTTTCTCCAGCCAAACATTCAATTCCTTTCATTCTACTTCTGTCTCGCAATTCTAAAACAATATGTCCGTCTGCCCCCATAGATAGCAGCACTGGCAGAGACAACCTATAACCAACAGACAGCGCAAAGGGAGGGGCAGGGCGGGGGGGGGGGGGGGGGGGGGGGCGGGGGGGGGGGGGGGGGGGCGGGTGGGCAACACATCAGACCGCACATACATCACGGTGGACAAGCAGATCCCCGTGCCAGCGCGCCTTGTCTCTGTCAACTCAATAAAGCTGGGTGAAATACACACACAGAAGCACCCTCCTGGAAGTCATATTTCACTTTGGCGCGTCCTGCTTCATATCTCACACCGGGAGGAAAAGTCGACTGGAGCTCTGTGGACCAGTCAGAGCAGTGAGGGATGGAGAGAGGGGAAGGAGGGAGGACTGGCTGGTGAGATTGACAGTTACTTCAGACCAGCGTTCACAGGGAATGAACTGAGAGCTGCACATTAGTGTCCTCTCCACTCCCTCCAGAGAACACGAATCTCTGGGAGCGGAATGAGTTGACCTATAGCTGGATTACATGGTCCGGACCACTCCGAGCTAACTCTGGTACTACAGCTTGAGGGACGGAGGTTGCGGCCTCACACACAAGCAATTTCTACAACAATGGCTACTCTGGACTGTGCACAGTCCCTGTCGCAAAGAGCTGTTAAATCACATATTGTATATTTGTTTCAGACTGGTCTTTGACATGTCATATGTCATTGGGGTGTTGCCCGCCCACAAATTAGGTTGAGCCTGTTAAAAACTGGGTCTGCAGTGTCGATCAATGTCACGATGCATAGCAGAGAGCTAGGTATTCAGCCCCACTGTTCAAGCAAAGCAGAACATTTGATCAAATAACCAGAATAGAAAGAATATATATGACATTGCATACTTTTGTGACCAGTTTCTACTTAGTGAGAACTTCATCCCAAAGAGGGCTGTCTAAATTCGAAGCAAAAACACATTAGCTGTCCAGAGGTATTTTTTGGACTGGTGCAAGGTTTGATTCTGACTTTAAGCCAGGGCTCAGATGGAACTCCTGAAGGGACTGATGGCTGATATGTGATCTTGGCATTTTCCAACAGTGGAGGAGCTTTGACACACTGCCTCTCTCTCTCCACTCTTCAAAACACATCAATCAAGTCAGTCAAAAAGAGGCAGAGACCTTCCCGTTGTCATTGGGCGATACTTTACCATGATTGATGGCCCTGTCGATCTCTCCCCCTGCCCCCCCCCCCCCACACATAGCCCACCTCAAGCATTGATTGGCCAAATGTGAAAAATAACAAATGATAATGTTATGAAAGATGATTCTTTGTATCTTCGTGGTACCTGTATCTTTTTGCAATTTAGATGAACAACAAGGGAGAGAGAGAGAGAGAGGGAGGGAGGGAGGGAGGGAGGGAGGGGACAGGAAGGGAGGTAGGGGACAGGCAGGGAGGGGACAGGAAGGGAGGGAGGGAGGGAGGGAGCTTGATAATAAACCAGGAGCAGGAGAGACTGACGTGAAGGCTGGTGAGGATAGTAGCTACCTCTGTAGGCTGTGAGTAAACAGCGTGTCATTATACTCCTGGTCATTCTCAGGGGGGCGCGGCAGTGCACCCTTAGTGCCCCCTTGGTGCCCCGGGGGGCGCGTACATAAGAGGTGAGGTGGGGAGGCCATGGGATTCACACCCCAGCCCCTCCCTCCATCAATCTGTTTACCTACATTAGGAGATTACTTTCTGTCTATCATCTCTCTTTTCACCTCTCTTTCTATACCTTTCTTGTCTTCTCTCTACCCTGCAACATCCCCTCCCCCATCTTCCCCTGATTGCCCATCTCCACACTCGAATAGCTTCCTAAAGCGTGGACGTGAGATCATGAGAGAGATTGCAGCCCTAATGGGTGCCATGTTGCCTCATCCATGGGTTATGTGATTACTTAATTTGTGGTGCTGGGATGGAAGCTGTGTGGTGAACCACGCTCATTCAGCTTGCTACCCAAACAGAAACATCATCTGCTAATAGAGGTCAGGGTTAGCAGGGTTAGCCGTTAGCAGGGTTAGCCCTTAGCAGGGTTAGCCGTTAACAGGCTTAGCCGTTAACAGGCTTAGCCGCTAGCAGGGTTAGCCGCTAGCAGGGTTAGTCGTTAACAGGGTTAGCCGCTAGCAGGGTTAGCCGCTAGCAGGGTTAGCCGCTAGCAGGTTTAGCAGCGCTTAGAGAGGAAGGAGTCAGAAAAAGCTTAAAGGTGCTGGCTAAAAGATATATCACAGTATCTGACTGTTTGTTATATGTTATATATTTAGACCCTGAAATACTGACGATTCCTCTTAGTGGAAGATATAAGGCTAGGTCAGTAAATACCCACCTTTGGGAATTGGTTACAGGGAATATGTTCCTTGTTTTCTCTTAGCAAAACAGTTGTTTGAGAATTGTGGTGTAAATGTTAAGTACCTAGGGACTGCTTGCCCAGCAATTCTAATATAGTCAATAGATCCCTGCCTTGTTACACATTGTGTTGCAACTCAGTTGAGACTAGCAAATAAGCAACAACGCCAAATGGCCCTATATATTGAAAATTAAAGTGACGAGGACAGAGTGCTACAGTGACAAGTGTTGTCCTTGCGTCCTGTTTAAATGACCTTGATTGGGCATAGATTATGTGTATTGATATGACTCTTTGGAGGGACACTGGCACCGTGGCCCTGTCTGTGTCATCATTAACTCCATGTTTAGAGTGATTCCCAATGACCTCTGCTGTTTCGCCGGCGCTACTGTCATTACCGACGGGCTTCCTACGGCAGACCAGTCACAGCTGTCCTAGCAGAGATCCATATGTTCACTATTGATCCATACAGGAATCAAAGAGATGCCTTCAGACAGCAATATGTTCACCGGTCAGGGAGGTGGGGGGGGGGGGAAGGGGAGAAATGGAGGGAGAGGGAGGGAGAGCGACAGAAAGAAGCGCAACAGGCTACTGCATTTCTCATGACGGTTGTGTTGATTTAAAGTTAGAAGCAGGATCTACTGCAAATTCAAATCAGGAGAATGGCACAGAATCACATGAGACTCATTTTCAAGGTGAGGCCTGAATATTCAAAAATCTTTTTGAAATGCAATTACTCTGTAGACAAAGCTAGGCTAGTATTTTCATGTTGTCCAAGAGATCAATTAAGACTGAAGACAGCTTTGACAAAAAGGGAAAACTAGACGTTTGCTAGTGTGTGTCTGCATTCAGTATGCAACACAACTAGGTAATTATGCAAATAACAATGACTAATAGGAATTATAAAATACTTGGTGTATAGAGCCTGGCTACAGACTAGTATTTTCTAAATGTGTGTATGTGTGAGTGTGCGCATGAAGGTGCATACAGCATTTAAATAATGACGATTGGGGAATTGTAAAGTGCAGCCAATGATAGCGATGAACTTCAAGAGCACAGTGACACCCTCTGACACGCTGACAAATCTTTCAGTCACAATCAGAGGTTTGTCTTTTCAAAACCCGTTAATCGACGCCGTTGTCTAGGCAACATGACTGCACTCTCTCATTTGTCGGGAGGTTGGATCGGGGTAGGTGAGGGGGGGGGGTTAAGGACCATTAGAATCCGCAGTGGGTGGGCTCATGCATATTTAACTGGGTAAGATTAGGGTTGGCCAGTGGGGTGGGGGGAGGTGGGAGGGTTGAGATGCATCATTAACCCAATGACTGACTGATGAGAGAGGTTTCTAATGGCACCCATCACTCAGGGACCGCTGTCTGGGAATGGGGGGTCGGTGGGAAGACAGACAGGCTACTTACAACTGATAAAAAATGCATCATCTTGTCTCATCAGGACACAAACTGGGTGCTACTGGGAGGAGGAGCCGTGCCTTTCATGGGCTGTGTGACTCTGACACGGCTGAAGAGAAGATCACCAGTCCTTCCAGACAAGAGAGAGAGTACAGGGTAGAGAGAGACAGATATAGAGTAGAGAGAGAGAGAGAAGAGAGAGAGGAGAGAGAGAGAAGAGAGAGACAGAGGGAGAAAAACTAAAACAAAAGCAATTTTGTGTCTGCTTCTTGTGGTTGTGGTTATTCTGTGTTTTACTGATGGGGGGGGTTTCTAATTTCACCAGACGCCCCCCAACCCCTCTGAAAGTAGGGATCTGCAGATGGGCTCAGCAGGGGCACAGAGTGAGGCCACTGCAAACACCACAACAAGCTGCCAGAGGCCCCTGGAGGGAGGCCGGGGCCCCCCTCTGGGGGGGCCGGGAAGAGAGGGTGCAGAGAGGAGGGTGAGGAGTCCATCCCTCTTGTTTACTGCTCTTTCCTGTCACTTTCACTCGTTCTCATTTCCTTCTCCCTCTCTCCCTCTCCTCTCCATCTCTCTCCCTCCTTCTCTCCATCTCCCTCACTCCCCTCCCTCACTCTCTCCATCTCTCTCTCTCCCTCCCTCTCTCCATCTCCCTCTCTCCCTCCCTCCCTCTCTCCATCTCTCTCTCTCCCTCCCTCTCTCCATCTCTCTCTCTCTCCCTCTCTCCCTCCCTCCTTCTCTCCATCTCTCTCCCTCCCTCTCTCCATCTCTCTCCCTCCTTCTCTCCATCTCTCTCCATCTCCCTCACTCTCTCCATCTCTCTCTCTCCCTCCCTCTCTCCATCTCTCTCTCTCCATCTCCCTCTCTCCCTCCCTCTCTCCATCTCTCTCTCTCCCTCCCTCTCTCCATCTCTCTCTCCATTTCCCTCTCTCCCTCTCTCCATCTCTCTGTCTCCACCTCTCTCTTTCCCCCTCTCTCTCTCTCTCTCTCTCTCTCTCTCTCTCTCTCTCTCTCTCTCTCTCTCTCTCTCTCTCTCTGTCCTTCGTCTGTCGCTCTCTAACGCACCAAGACGGTGGGATGGCTTGTGTGAGCATGTGCTTCCCCTCTCACACATCCCCCTAATCTCACAATAATTGCACTGTGAGCAGGCTGGCGCCTGGCTCCTTCCTACATCAGCCGTCTTAACGCCTCCACTTCCTCGCGACCTTTACTGACGGAAATCACATGAAAACAACAGAAAATTCCAGAGTTCGCGAACTCACTGCTCAAAGTTCAGGAGGATTGTGCAAATATTACACTGTATTATCTTCCTCTGTGCTACAGGGTGACAGGAATATTAATTGACCGAGTTAGTGTTCATCTAAAATGTGTTGGGTATGCTGGTTATTTTTTATATTAAATGGTGCTTCGATTTGTATGTCTTGGAGACCATTCTCACGGGAGGGAGGAAAGAGGGAGAGAGAGAAGGGAAGGGGGAGAGAGAGACAGAAACAGAGAATGTCGGCAGAGAGGAAGGAACAGGGGAGCGTCCAGGGTGCCTGGGGAAGTTAGATAATGGTGTGCTGAAGCGGTTCAGCCTCTGTTTTGGTTACCCGGGCGACAGACTTTATCAAAAACTCTGACCAATCCTCTTAGGTGAAAGAGAGAGAGGGGGAGGAGGAGGGGGGGAGGAGGAGGGGGAAAAAGCTCTTCCCAGTGCCCAATAACAATTCTGTCTGTCATTTATAAACCCAGGGTTTGGCTTATGTTGTCACTGAGCGATTAGTGGCTTCGTATTAGGTGTGTCAGATGGGATCAGAGCCAGAGGGTGTTCAGAGAGCGGTCAGACACCGTGAGGAAGGCTGGGGCACTGATGAAATAAACATCCCCAAGATCCCATCTCAGAGCAGGCTAGGAGACACACGCTTTTTATGGAAATGATGTAGAATGGGGTGAAACAATAGGAAATGCAGAGATTATGCTTATGCTGCTGTTTGTCGCTAATCAGAATTCATTGCATTCTGGTCCCGTTGGATCTGGGCAGGCATTCGCACCAGAGAGGAAATCCTGCTGCATATCAGTGTGTGTACATTTCTTGCTACTTCTGTTTTGCCTTTGAATGTGTGAGTGTATGTGTTTAAGAGTGTGTGTGTGAGATTGGTTGTAAGTATATGTGTGCAAGTCTATGTGTGTAAGTGTGTGTGTGAATGTCTGAGCATGAGTGTGTGTGATACTATGTGTGTGAGTGTGTGTGATAGTATGTGTGTGTGATAGTATGTGTGTGAGTGTGTGTGATAGTATGTGTGTGAGTGTGTGTGATAGTATGTGTGTGATAGTATGTGTGTGTGATAGTATGTGTGTGTGATAGTATGTGTGTGAGTGTGTGTGTGAGTGGGTGTCGTCCATCTGTTGCCTGGCAAGCCTTGAGGCGAGGGACCAGGATCGTCACCCATATGGGGGGGAGCAGTGGGCAGGGATGAGGGGTCGGGGGTGAGGGGTGGGGGGATGAGGGTGAGCGAAGAGGGGTGAGGGGATGAGGGTGAGGGGATGAGTGTGAGGGAAGAGGGGTGAGGGGGATGAGGGTGAGGAGATGAGGGGTGAGGGGATGAGGGTGAGCGAAGAGGGGTGAGGGAAGAGGGGGTGAGGGGATGAGTGTGAGGGAAGAGGGGATGAGGGATAAAGGGTTAAGGAGTAACCAGAAGGAGTGGTAGGCTAATGCCAAATATATATTTTGTGTGTGTGAGTGTGTGTGTGTGAGTGTGTGTGTGTGTTGAATGTCAACCTGGTGCCACACACAGGCTGTGACCTCCGTGCTGTTTGGCTGACAACAGATGACTTCAGTCCCCCTACCAGAGGTCATTAATTGGGCTGGTGATCCACAAGGCTGGTCGTGACTGGAGCCCACATGGTCCAGGAAGCCAGGCTGACTGTGATCCACCCCAGGTCGTATACCAGGAGGACAACTCACCCATTTTAGAGATCATTAAATACTGCCCATGGGTCAGCGACTCTACAGAGGGAGAAATATGGGAGGATGACAGAAGTGTGTGTTGTGTGTTTGTTACTAGAACCAATGTAATTACAGGGTGAGAGAGAGAGAGAGAGAGAGAGAGAGAGAGAGAGAGAGAGAGAGACAGACAGACAGACAGACAGACAGACAGACAGACAGACAGACAGACAGACAGACAGAGAGAGAGAGAGAGAGAGAGAGAGGGAGAGACAGAGACAGAGACAGAGACAGAGACAGAGACAGAGACAGAGACAGAGACAGAGAGAGAGAGAGAGAGAGAGAGAGAGAGAGAGAGAGAGAGAGAGACAGAGAGAGAGAGAGAGAGAGAGGCAGAGAGACAGAGACAGAGAGAGAGAGAGAGAGAGAGAGAGACAGAGAGAGAGAGAGAGAGAGAGAGAGAGAGAGAGAGAGAGACAGAGACAGAGACAGAGACAGAGACAGAGAGACACAGAGAGGAGCTGCAGTCACCACATCTAAGTGTACACAGCATCCTGCTTAACATTCATGGCAATTCCTTTCCTTTAGTCTCCTAATCCGATATAAAAAAATAAAAAATACAAAGTTATGTACGGAGGGAGCGGAGCAGGATGAATCCTCTCGTTCATTACATCTACCCCGCTCTCACGGCACCGTGGGTCTCCTTGATTGCGACTCTCTTGGCGAGGGCGCCCGCCACTCGCTGTGTTTTTTCAAGCTGTTCCGGGTGCGCAAGCTGCAAACACAAGCAAGGCCCCGTTCCGCCGCCGAGACTTCTGAATTGAGTGGCGAGGACCAGAATGCAAAGCAGCATTGAACGCAGAGCAAGCCCAAGATGGCAATTAGGAAATGGTCTGTGAAATGTGCTTGATAACGCCCCTTACCTCTGACATACAGCAGTTTGCCCAATTTAATTTAAAATAACACATTTTGTTGGGAAATTCTTGCTGTGTGCATGTGTGTGGCGACAGTTTAACAAATAGAACAGAAATAGTCGATAGGAATAGTCGATAGGAATAGTCGATAGGAATAGTCGATAGGAATAGTCGATAGGAATAGTCGATAGCAAAGAAATTAAACGTCTGTCGGCGCACACTAACACTGGAATGCAAGCCGGAACAACATTCCTGGGCGGATTTAGAAGTTGCTCTCGGAGCTTAACAGCCCTCTGTCAAGTTTATTCCCTCTTTTTTTTTTTTTTTTTTACGTTTG
Source organism: Hypomesus transpacificus (assembly GCF_021917145.1). Taxonomy (NCBI): domain Eukaryota; kingdom Metazoa; phylum Chordata; class Actinopteri; order Osmeriformes; family Osmeridae; genus Hypomesus; species Hypomesus transpacificus. The sequence goes on along the minus strand of NW_025813833.1, from coordinate 3,271 downwards.
AACGGTCTTAGTGTAACGTTCAGAGTCCTGTTGAGAGTTCATATTGCGCGTTTTTTTCAATTGTTCGCTATTAGGGGAGTGTGTTAGTGGCCCCGAAGAGAGAAGCGTTTCAGAGAGGTCCGACTTTTTTGTGCGTCCGCTATTTGAAAACCTCACCTTCAGAAAAGGGGTTTTATTTTAACCAACTAGCCACTCAACTGTCAAGAGTCCGTTAATGATTAGCTAATGGCAAATCATAACGCCAAAACAGGCTTAGGTGTTTACATGGCCTACTGCATTGTCGTAGGCTCTCACTGTATCATGTGCTGAAGATCCATCTCCATTTCTAATTGAGACATTTCAATCCCATAATAAGCTTGTTTCCTATCCCTGGGCCAAAGACCTATAATAACTATAATATAATTTCACAAGTGTCGAAGCAAGTAATATTTTTTAATTGATTATAATAGATGCATATATCTAATCCCCCATCTCTCTGGAGAGAGAGACTTGCTTGGTTTTGTTACTTTTCCAGAACTTAAACGTGTAATTAATTCAATGTTCTGGTCAGAGCTCCTTTTCTCTGTTTAATTAATGACATTTCCCTCCACTCGATGCCAAGAGACACAGCTTCTTCTGACATCAAACAGTGATTTAGAATGACAGGCCTTTTTCTAGTGAGAGAACTAATGTGTTATCAAGCTACTGGAGTGGACTAGATAGCATCATTGACTAACAATTTCCTTGCCCAGCACATTTGAAGGCATATCATTTAATTGCGTATGGTTGCCAACAGTCGCTTAGATGCTTTAGTCCAGCTGAAAGACAGATATTTACACCAAGAACAATTCGTATGAGTTGCTTTAAAACTCATAATGCTAATTATGGACAGAAGACTAAAGTGAGACATTGCTGTTTACATGAGGACCGTTTTAATTGATTGTGGTTCGATGATCCGCTTACTAGTTTTCGACTGGATTTCCTCTCTTTCTCTTTCCTTCTTTCTCACATCGTCTCTCATTATATGCTCTTTTCTATCTCCTTTTCTTTAAAATACACTTGTAAAGTACATCTGGAATAATTCAAATAGGAAGCTGTTTATGGCAAAGTCCAAGTGCACAGCCTACAATAAAATAGAATAGAGTTGAATGGAATTCAACAGAACAAGTTATTTTTAAGAGACACTGCAGCCAGGAATATTATCATGATTCTTCCACTTAATCACATAATTACATGACATTCATCCAAATGTTCATTTAATTCAAATCCCAGACATTCGCTTACTTTCCACTTACGGGAGCTACCAATAAATGACAAGAACACGTCCTTCAAGACTCCCCAGAGCCCCCTGAACCACAGACCTCGCAGGGAATACCAGCTATACTCAACCCTACACCTTCCACACCAACCACGACTTTCACCACTCACCACCTCACACAAACATGCAAAATGGCCTTGTCGTCATTATCATATTGTAATCAGAGCCTGATTAAGTGATGGTGTTGCATTCAGAGAAAGCTGTCCTCCTTTCTCTCTGGAGGCTGAGGGAGAGGGGGGGGCTCTTCATCACCAAATGAGATTATCGCAGTGTCATCTCCTCAATCTGGCCCTCAGGCTTCGACTGCTGTCCACCAAATAAACACACACACACACACCATCACTATTCTTCACAGATCACCGCTCACTCACATCAACATCAGAATACGTAATCAACACTTTACATCCTACATGGACGATCCCAGGCCAGCGAGGGGGTTGGGGGGGGGGGGGGGGGGGGGGGTGTAGAGATTGGAACCACCATCTGGGGGCAGCGTGTTTGTATGTATAGGTTCTGCTGTGATGCAAACGTTCTGAGAACCAATCAGCTTCCTCAGTCACGGCGGTCGGCCACGGGAGGACGGAGAATAAACATTTAATTTCTGCAAACCAGTCAGTCTGGGTGGTTCAGAGGAGACAGCACAGGGCCGAGGTCTCTGTGCTGGGGATCGTACAAAGCTGTCATTTACATCAGAAAAGCTGTATACAAACGAGCTGTTTATCACTTAAATCAAGAAACACAGGAAATTGGATTTAGAGTTTCTACATAATCATAAATGAACTCATTTACACGGTTCATACCCCCCCTTTCTTTAAACATCATAGTTGATTCCCTCTGCTCTGTTATTTCCTGATGCTTATTAAAAATGTGTGTCACTGTGCTAGCAAGTGTGTGTATTCATGTGTGTGTCTCCTATTCATATGCTTGTTACCTCTATTGGGAGATATTTCTGCATCGTATTTCCTCTTAAAGGTGAGGACTTTGGTTCTCTGAAGAACTCCAATTACCAAAACCATCCTTATCCCCCTCTCTCTCTCTCTCTCTCCTCTCTCTCTCTCTCTCTCTCTCTCTCCTCTCTCTCTCTCTCTCTCTCTCTCTCTCTTTCTCTTTCTCTCTGTCTCTCTCTCTCCACCTCTTTCTCATCATCAGACATCACGTTGTAATGAATTCTGGGACATTATACACTAGACTTAATGACCTTCAGCCCAGGCTTCCCTTGAATGACTCGGCCCTGTACCAGTTCTGATTTAAACCATAATTGCAAAATGTCTAGCGTGTGTGAATAGCCCAACTCCACCCTCCATCCCCTCTTTACCCCTCTGTCATTTAGTGGAGCGTGATGATTAAACTAAACAGCAAATATTTTGTATTAAGCAAAGAGAAGATCTCAGGTCATGGACCTGACCCGCGTCAAAGGCTTCCAGGTAAACATTCTAAGAACCCAACTGAAAGACCCCTTTTTCAAGGAGTATTTCAGTTTTTATGCAAAAGTGGAGCAAATCATATTATGTTGCATTCGTACCTGTGTCGTGGTGCTGAATGAAAGGGGGGGAAAAGATAGGCTTTTGCTTCTTAACAGGAATCTCCATCACTTCCAGCTGATGGCGTTCAAGGTGAGGGGAGGAAATGATCCATAAATCCTGTCTCAGAGACGTCATGTGAGGCTAGCGTGCATGCTAACTGTCACAGCACATTAACAGTCAAACAGAAAAGCCAAAAGAAAAAGGCGGAAAAACAAACAAGTTTGGTTAAGGCAGCAACATAAAACCAGACTATGTAATCCTCTGTGTACACAACGTATTCCAGGAAGTAAATGAATAACAAAGATGACAATCTTGGAATAAGCCTCTGTGATTTATTCAAGGTAATATGATTATGGGTTATGCATGGTTGGGACCACTAGGATCAAATGGAACAGGCTTATTCCTGCCACTAAAAATGTACATCTAATGTACATACTGCTGAGAAATTACT